>NW_013671482.1:29851-49457 GCF_000517525.1 Limulus polyphemus | reverse complement strand
GGTCTAACTACAATAAAATAATGAGAAAAAATGGCCCAAATTGTACAACAGAATAAATTTCTTCTGTGTTGTAAACAAACGTTTAAAAAATGTTTTCTTTATCAGGGCCTGGTTTCTTCTACCATCAACTAGTGGGCCCGGTGGGTCTGACCCAAGGGTTAAAAATGACAGTAATTAATACGTATATGTACTGTGTGACCGATTTTTTTTTGAAGGGTCGGGCCAGATTGTTATTGAAATTATTAATTACATTTTACATAAAAAAGTCGATAAATGAACAGAGACTCTGGGATCATGACTTCAACCTAGGCTAGCGATCTACCACTGAGTTATCGAAGAGTACAAACCATCTCCGTCATGGTTAACTAATAAAGTTTCTAATCATGAGTATGAACACCGCACTACGTTACATTTAGGCATATCCGACCAAGTCTATCACAGACTCACATTTATTTTTTAATTCCACTTTTCTCTTATCAGCCTTTTCATATAATTTTTTTAATGGAATTTGAAATTATTAAAGAATATATTTTACCACAGTTACAAACGCACAGACACACACAAAAGTTACTGAATAAAAAATTACACTTATAATTCTGCTTTAGAGAAGTAGCTAAAAACGTAAAAAAGTACATCTGCAAACCAGAATATCTATTTATACCTTCCAAATTTTAAACCAGAAAAAACTGTCATCTAAAAGATTTTTAATTTAGCTGTTAAACTTGTTCCTTTTTGTTTAATCCATAATATTGTAACTTTAATCCTATATTATTTTTATATCTAGTTATTGGTTTTGTTTTTCGTTGTCATTATAACGAACTATTAGACTCGTTCACACGGACTTGCACGATAAGAAGATTGCTTTGTTATTTTCAAAAGTTTTTGGAAATAAATGATTTTGTAAATAATAGATAAAAGAGTTAGACAGACTAGAAATAAAATATCAAACTCTTAGGTTCGACATCGCACCATTTTTTTCTCAACTTTACAAGTTTGTTGTCACTGTTTTAAACTAATGAATATTTACTGAAAGGGAAAAAACAGACTAATAAGCATTTAAGACCCACATAACAATGGATATATATTTTTTTTTTACTTTTTAATCATGGATATTTGTGAACCTGGATTTAGGTAACATTAAGATGTTTGAACTTGTACATATTGTACTGTAACACAGAATAAATTTAATTACTGATATTTCTAGTGTTTTGTTCTGTCATATATAAATGGAGCACATGTAAAATATAGAAATAATACAATTCTAAAGAAAAAACAATGAAAAATATGTGATTATATAGTTTACTGCTAGACAACCTCCTTATGGTTCACCTTAGAAGCATTTGGCATGAAATGTTGACAAGTTTCTTAACATGTTATCTTATAATCGCTGCTAATAATGACATTTGTTTAAACTGGACATGTGAGGTTTGTTCATGAGATATCGTATTTCAAGTTTAAGACGGAGAAATATTTTCCAATTTGTTTTCTTGTTCAATATCAAAATGCTGGTAGCTTACAAAAACTTTACATATTGAAGTGGGTAAATGTGTTATGTAATTTCCACGTTATCTAGGGGCTGCCATAAAGTGCTGGCACTGTAATTCGATATACGACCCGTACTGTAATGATCCTTTCGACAATTCGACCTTGGCATTGATAGACTGCAACAAGATATTCTTGCCTCATCTCCCTAACACAACAGCATCATTGTGCAGGAAAGTTATTCAGAAAGGTAAGTTTTGAAGCTAGGTTACTTGTCTCTCAACACTCCAGCCAGGCTGTGCTGGAAAATCCTCCAAAAAAGTAAGTTTTGGAGATAGATTACTGGTATTCCAGCCAGGCTGTACAGGAAAGTCGTTTAGAAAGGTAGGTTTTTGAAATTGACTACTTGTACTCCAACATCACAACCAGGCTGTGCGAGAAAGTCCTCCATAAAAATAAGTTTTGTAGCTAGATTACTGGTACGTACATTCCAGCCATGCTGTGCAAATTGTAAGGAAGTCCTCCAGAAAGGCACGTCTTGGAGCTAGATTAGTGGTACTTCAAACTATAACTACACTGTGCAGGGAAGTCATTTAGAAATGTAAGTCTTGGACTTAGATTACTTGGTATTATAACACTCCAGCCACACTGTGCAGGGAAGTCATTTAAAAAGGTAAGTCTTGGATTTAGATTACCTGGTATCATAACACTCCAGCCACACTGTGCAGGGAAGTCATCCAGAAAGAACTTAATTTATACCACAGAATCACCTTTTATGTTCAATGAGATAATTTAAAATCAAGTTGATAGAGTTAATACGGGATCTAAGATTGCACCTGCTATGGCCAATATATTTTTTAGTTTCGAAGAAGAGGAACTATTGAAAGAATTTAAAATCACTTTGCTATAGAA
This sequence comes from Limulus polyphemus, assembly GCF_000517525.1. NCBI lineage: Eukaryota > Metazoa > Arthropoda > Merostomata > Xiphosura > Limulidae > Limulus > Limulus polyphemus. The sequence continues at coordinate 47,063 of NW_013671482.1, read as the reverse complement.
GATACTTATAAAGTCATGTTGGTGAGTTTTAAAAATATTTGAATAATGATCATCCACACTTAAAATTATAGTGGAATTTACTTTATCTTTTAAGATATATATACTTTAGTATATAATCAACAAGATAAGTAACCGACTTTCTGCAGAATTTAAGCTCATTTTAAAAGTGTTGTTTTTAAAGCGCCTTTATATAATTTAGTTAAAGTATTGATTTATTATAAGGAGACATTCTTCGTTACATGATGAAATAGTTCACTCTGAACAGTTTTGAAATGTAAAGCATTTCATAGTACTTTCATTGATATTGAAATGATAACTCATAACTGCACTGAATAACCCAAAGTTTTGAAGCTTGATGTGTTAAAACTTAACTATAATAGTATTATATTTCAGAAAAAAGTTACAGTGTGTGTGTGAAAAAGTTGTTGTTGCTTAGAATTTTCACGCGAAGTTATATACAAGGGCTATCTGGAAATAACATCCTTAATTTTGAATGAGTAGTCTGGAGGAAAAACAGCTGTTCAACCATGCCCGCTTCCAGCTTTAGGGTTACTTTTGACTAACCGAATAGTGGGACTTGGTCCTTGACCTTGTAGCGCATCACAACCCCAAAGTAAGGACCGCATTTTTTGTGACAACAAAATGCGAGCCGTGAATCTCCGGATTCTCAGTTCTACCTCTTTCACTTTCTAACTCAGACAATGTTGGTGAAGTATTAGAAACCTACTAGAGATTCATGAGAAGCTATATAGGTGAAGTGTAAGTTTGAATTATATGAGTAACCACTTCTACACTGTTGGCTATTACAGTTTCCCAAGCTGAAAATGTTTACTCTACCGATTACCACTCTTGATAAACTGTGATGATGACGTGAATGATAATATTTCTGATAGATGGGCATCAACTATCATGTTCCTTTTGAAGTCTTGCAGACCCTTACCTTTGTTCATTGTTTTATAAACTAATTGTAATATGATTGCATTTATAAGCTTAAAGTTTAAACAATAACCTGATATGCCACGTGATCAGTCTTCTTTGTATATACAAGTATTTTGATGGTTTTTCGCGTGTGTGCAAGAGGTGTTAACAAAATGATCAGGCAGTGTTTTTTTAGTTATATCAACGAATAAAAAAAGCCGCAAAAACCATTCACATTTTTATCAATGCACAGGTGAACTGCAAGTGGTTGCCATGCCTTAAGTTAAGAAAGTGAGACGTCACAGGAACACTATTTACAATAAAATATCTTGTCATTAATGCAGTATAGTCTCGATGTTATCTGCTACCCGTCGACAGGTTTTTAAGTGTCACCTCTATGTTGCGTTCTTTTAATAAGCTGTGGTCTTGAGCAACGTTAGTTCATTCACAGATATTATGAACACCAATGTTATATTCATTTTTATGCAGAGCTTGTCTATTTCCTTCAGGACTATTCTATGATGTATTGCCTGAAACAGAAGCTATTGTGTCATGAAGTCTGCCTGCCAGTTCTTTTCTATAACCATACTTTGGGTCTTTATTGAACATGTCGCATTTATTTTAAGCTCCATGTATATCATTATCTAGTATGATACCACCTGAAAGAACTGATATCTTAAATTGCCTTCAATACACATACCTGTGTATTCTTGAAACACGATATCTAGTTCAACAACTACAGTAATTAAGGCTTGAAATACTAGCTACATTGAAAAACCTTCTCACAAAATATATTGTTGCGTCAGCGGAGATCACATGACTAATATCACGCCACGTCCTTCTCGAACATTCACGTCCCTTCCTTAAATCTCGGGATCCTTCTAGATATAGTGTAGTCTTGTATATATAAGACGGTCACAAAGTGACGGCAAAAATATGTGTAATTGAACTGAGTATTGTTGAGTCGAGCACGTGAGAAGTTCGTTGAGAATTATAGCGTTTGTTATAGCGCGACTGTTGAAATTAAGTGTATCGCAAAGTTGTATTCAGGAAGAATAAACCTGTTTTATTTAAGAAAGGACTTGTATCGGTAAAGTTTCTTCGGAAAGAATTTTTACGGAAAATTAACTAACGGACGGAGACGTAACAATATAACATACTGAACAAAACAATCTATAGACAGGCCTTCTACTCTAGAAACAATTTGGGTACAGTGTTGTGTAACTTAAGGACAAAATCGAAAAGTACACCCACCGTACATAGTTTAAGACTAGACGTTCTATACAAACAAGACATAAAGAACATTCAAGATAATGGAAATTGGTGAAAGTAGACTCAACTTCTACATTCCATGTTATGAAAATTAAACATCAATTCACCGGTAAAAAAGAAAAAAGAAACTGAAAATGTTTACATGTGTGTGAAAAATGTTAACAATTAACTAGCCTGGAAACCTTCGAAATAAGTAGAAGTCTAAGAACGAATACGTACAAAGCTCTCTAAACGACCAAATAAAAAAAAAAAAGGGTCTCCCCACTTCCCCCAGGGTAAGTGTCAAGGTTTCCAACTGGTTCTTGGGTTTAACATGTATATGTATATACATGATTCAAAGCTAGTTACCTGATGATGAAGGCTTTACTAGCGAAACCATGGTAGTAATAAATTAAATATTTGTGAAACTGTACAATCATCTTTGTTTTCTTCAATTCTGTAACTACCAGTAAATGAAATAAAGTTTCGTTTTCTTCTATGCTTCTTACTGACAAACTGGGCTCAAATATATTTGTAATGTTTCTCATAGTGTAAGAATGCATTGCTCTTAAGGCAAATTGCCTATACCCTGCTAAATATATTATTGAGGCATCTTTAAGCAATAGTATAGGTTTAAAACAAAGATGCTATTTAATGATGCTTGCGGCCTTGAGTTGAATTTTATTAATTTGGTTCTGTCCAAGGTTAAGGTTACTGGCTTGTCTTAAAAACTTTCCGTGTGTTAGAAGTCTCACGATCTGGTCTCAAGTTGGCGGATGCAGGGTGGCATTTGACCCGGGAATATTTATTTTGGACAGAATAGTCCCCCAAAGTCAATGTTTCGATATGTGCATAGAGTATACTATTTTACTGAACTAATAGTTGTTGTATCATTGAGGTTCAAACTGTCAAAAGTCTTGATATTAGATAAACTAGTGTTCTCTTCTGAGTTCTGACAAGAAAACTTGTCAACGCCTAGGTGATCCCTGAACTTGGAATTCTCTTAAGGACACAGGAGGTCAGCAAGCTGTTTAGATTAAAATGCTCTTGGGAAGTGTTGAAATTATGAAAGCTTTTTATTAAGCAACATTCGATTATTATTCTTTTTATATAATTATCCATTTTATATAAAATTTTTGTTGGTTTCAAATCAAGTTGATGACCAGAATCTCTCATATGAAGAAAGAATTATATTGTTTCTGTTTCCATATTTAATGTGTCAACACTTCTGGTTTCACCTTCATAATCTTTCTCACATTATTGGACTCCGTGGTACAATATTTTGGCAAGTTATATACTTTTTGTTTTTTTATTGTTATAATGTTGTAGAGGAAGCTGTTGTTTGTTAGCTAGAGGTAGCTGCGGATCGTTGATGATAAAGTTTAAGTTGAAAAAGTTAAGATGGGTCTAAAAAAACTCTAAACAAAAGGGTATGATTTCTTGTTCTAAGGATGTGACGTAAAGTTCGAGAACACGCAAACGTAGAAATAAATTGAATTGCTTTCATTTAAGTGAACTGTATACATGGACGCCCACAGAAATATTTTCGGGTAGGAGGAAATATATATGTAGGGGATCAGCTTTTACAGTGTAATTCAACAGACTAAAAGAATATGGTGTTAAGTTGGCTTAAACGCAAACACAAATTTATAGTTTCAGTAAAAATTATTAAAAAGATCTAGTTTAACTATGATATTAAGTTTACCGCATAATACGTGCAATTATTTTGTGAAGTATACCCCCCTCTTGCCCCTTCCTGCGGGCGTCCATGACTGGATATTAACTTATTTTCACCCGATAATTTGAAATAACATGCTAAGAAATAACCATATGACAACAATATAAATGTTTTGTTTTTTATCTTCATGAGTAGTCATATTTGAAATCAAGTTACTTTTAATGGTGTTCGGGGATTTGTCAACATAACATGAATTGTGTGCGGATTATAATTTTTTATTTATCTATGTTATGACTAAAATAAGTTAAGGAACCCCGACATACAACTATATCAGTGGTCTCTGTGAACAAAGAGAGAAAGAATATCATACAACTATATCAGTGGTCTCTGTGAGCAAAGAGAGAAATATTTTCTCCCCCAATTTAGTTCTATATACATATAGTAAATGTAATGTATATAACAAGAAAACAGGTTCGCACGCGCACTACCGTTTTACAGGATGTTTGTTTTTCTTATATGCTAGAAGTCAACCAGATATATCCTATAATAATAGGTATTCCCTTTAACCCTACTTTTATATACTAATGGTGCTACTGAACTAACTAATTATTTATTTAATTAAACAATGCTCGAAAGAACGCAGAATAATAACATGCAAAAACCAAAATATGTCCCATAACTATTACAATTTTTCTGGTTTCCTAACTATGCCACAAACGTCGTTCGAAATTAAGCAAAGTTGGTCGATATTTTTCTCGTGGTAACAAAAGTTTGTTTGTATTAAAGTCGAAGAGAGGATTGTTCCGTTGATGTCATGATAAGTTCATGCTTTTGACCGTTATTCATCAATCCACTTTTAAAGGAAGTTGTTATCCACCCTAAAAAAGGCTAGATACGCTAGAATGGTTAAAAACCTTTTGATCTTTTCCAAGGTCTGTGAGTATTTGGGGGCTTCAAAACTCAATACAAAGTGCTTGTGTGAAACCCAACGGTGGTTGAATGTAACTTAGCACGCTAAAATTTGGGGGGAATAACGAGTCCCTTTAAAAGTACACGTGAGTATAAGATGTCCCGTCTCTTTTGTGACTGTGGTATGAAATAGTTTTATGTTTACTTAATTTTAATTTTTGCTTATCAGCTTTCCGTAATTCATAGTATTGTGAGTATTTTATCTGTTTTGCACTTTTTCAAGTATTACAGTATTCTTAATTTATTGAAAAAGTAAATATTTTAAACTTAAAAAATCCTTTTTTTTGTAGCATGTGAAAATTTCAAACATTTCTTGCAACATACTGTTTCATGTGTGTTATTGTGATATTACTTTTCTAAGGTGATATATTGCTAGATTTAGGATATTAATATTCAGACTTATTGTTTTTCCTGATGGATATTAGATTGAAAGAGCTGAATACGCCGATTTAATGCAAAATAAAATTTCCATACCGCACTTCAAATGATAAAAACGTTGGGAATAAAAATATCAATTTATTTTGACTTATTACATAACAGCTTCGCTAATGTATTTTTTTTTTACGTGTATATTTTAACTTTTTTTTTATTCTGCCAGTGAACAACGATTATCGATACATTCGAGACTGCGGCTGGTTGACAGATGAATATCGTATGATGGATTGCACCGAAAGAGCAGGAATTAATCAAAATCTCATCCAGTACTGTAACTGTAATACAAATGGCTGTAACAAAGCTTCTTTTATCCAGCTCAGTGTTATAGCTCTGGGCGCCTCTGTTATTGCTTCCATAACTCGTTACATAATTCCCTAGTAAATATTTTCAGGTCTTTATACTGTATCCGGTGAGTTCCATTGTTTGACACATAATGGTCGAAAGAAAATGAAAGGTCAAAAGATTTGGAAAATATTAAAAGCTAGATTAATATCATGTTGCATGTTTTTTAATTGTTTGTGTACTTTCTTATGCAAATTATATTGTAATAAATCTCTGAAATTCTGAATTTACAGTAATAAAGATGGCTCCTTGGCCACATAATCTTTTTCATCTATACCCCATTTACAAGACAATTTTATTTTTAAATGACTATGTAAGGGTAAACATTGTGAAATGTTTCAACGATTTACAGTATGTTTAAAACATCTAGTTTAATCTGACGTATATGTAAAAGTAATACTTATACAGGCCCGTACGCAGAATGTTTGAAAGGGGTGTTCTGATTTGTGAGATTAAAAGCCAACACATGTTGTGCGAAATACAATCAGCATGCTAAAAAACGTAAACAAATTTGTAGAAAACGTTAAATATCATAAGTAGCTGCGCTATAAACATATAAGAATATATTTTTCACATCACAAAAATAGTTTTTTCGGGCGACCCCCTTCCCCTCCTGCGTACGAGCGTGTTATATCAGGGATGAAGGAAACAATTTTGGATTGGTCAGACAACTCAGAATAATGTACAAATTATGCCAGTGCTGGGGAGTTTGAGGGTATGCCCCCAGGAAAGTTTTGAAAAATAAGTGCTCTGAGATTGAATTTTGTGCTAATTTTACAATAATTTATTGAAAGTATTAATCATTTGCAAGCACTTCTTTATGATTCACAAAAATTGGTACTCACTGGCACTTATACTCACCATGTACACTTACAGACTACACATGTAATTTATTATGCATTGTTAAAGTGATTCATACATACTACTATAAGTATATCTGTTTACCTAGAAACAATTTTTTTGAAGTGCAAGTTAAAGTTCAAAAAACCTAACACTTACTGTGACAAAATGTTGATCCGGCTGCTGCTCGATCTGCCGGACCTACTCTGGCGCATATGTTTATGTGATGTTGTCGATAAGTTCAAATGATACATCATCAGTTTATTCGTTGTTATAAAAATTGAAATCAATACTTCACGGATTTTACTATACAAGCTTTTCTCGTATTTAACGACAGACACATTTCCTAAACCTTAGATTCTTAATTGTCAGCAACATGAGCTGTTAGCAAGAAATCCTAAAAGAAAAACCTCTTTTTTTTTTAATTACATATTCAATATTCTTTTTCAATACTTACAACATTACAATAAATGATCGCCTAAAACAAAATACAACATTCCACTAAAGACAAAATCTCGAAAAATCACCTTGTCTCTCTAATGGCAACCAAATATGTCATGTGATTTGGTATCTACTGTCTTTCAAAAACAGTTCACCAAGGGCTGTCCCTAAAACAGTGTTACGTCTCCGTTTGTTAATTAACTTTCCGTAACTTCGTTTCCGACGAAACTTTAGCGACACAAATCCTTAGGGGAATGTAATGTAATGTGTGTGTAGACAGTGAGTAATTGATCTGCAGTCAGAAGTATTATTGAGCACGTTCGTTGTTATAGCGTTTGTTTAGCGCGATTGTTGAAGTTGAGTGTATCGGTAAAGTTATATTCGGAAAGAATAAACCAGTTTTATTAAGTGTCCCGTTGTCACCCTCTTTTATATACCCGACTACCCTATATCTAGTAAATACTAGAGCATTCGCCAAAGTACAGGATAGTTCTAGAAACTAGAGGACGCCACACCAGTCACGTGACCTCGATGACGCAACAACAGGAAATGAGTCAACTACCAATCCTCTAAATCACTTTACAGATTTTTTTTTTAACTTTTAACAAGCTCTGATGCTCTTAACGACAATTATGTGTAGAAAACATAAGAAGGACAGTAGCCCACTAACAAAAAAGGGCTCTTTTCAAGTATCGTAAGGTAGGCGTGTTTGCCTTATTTCTTTTTTTTTGAGGAGTTGTTAGAGGAGACAGTGTGAACTGGAGGTTGCTTCAGGTGAACATAGGTCAAACTATAGAAGCAAACAGATCCTCTTTTATTCTTATTCAATTGGTTTTATAAATATTTTTCGATACCCGTGGTGGGCAGAGCACAGATAGCCCATTGTGTAGCTTTGTGTTTAATTACAAACAATCGTTTCCTTAATGTTGAATCTAGTTATTCACTAAAAGCTTGGAATACAAATCGCCCACCAATGGCACTGCGGTATGTCTCTGGACTTAAAACGCTAGAAACCGGGTTTCGATACCCGTGGTGGGCAGAGCACAGATAGCCCAGTGTGTAGCTTTGTGCTTAATTACAAGCAAATGTAATACAAATCATTATTTTGTACAATTTTTTCTCCTCTTGGTAACAAAAGCTTCTCATATTTGTTGAAATAAATCAGAGACAACAGTGGAAAAAATAGTAATTGCATATTTTCAGTTACTTGATTGATTAGCGGTAAAACTGTACAAATAAGTTTATTTGCATGTTAGTTATAGTACCATTAGCGAAGTATTTCCATTTCAACAGCTTCCCGGTAGGACAGTGGTAAATTTACAGAATTATAATGCTCAAATCCGGGGTTTGATTCCCCTTCGTGGACTCAACAGATAGCCCAATCGGACTTTGCTCAGAAAAACAAACCATTTGAATATCATTTGTAAACTTAAGCTTACAAATTAGAACAGCGAACAAATGAAGGCAGGCTGTAGCGTTAAGGAAGAAATTAAATCTATTATCGTTACATGGACAGGATTTCGAATTATTTTCACCAAATAATTTAAAAGAACCCACCCAACAAAAGAACGTAACAACATTAGTGTCAGAAGTGGGAATATTTGGGTTCAAACAAAATATTACATCAGTCAACTTCAACAATTTAACATGACGACTAGATCCAAAAGCGAGATCCAAGTGTTATCGGAGATGATAAAATTATTAAAAGAAGCTAAAAAAGGAATAAAACAGAAAATTAAAAGAACAATAAAAAAGAGATAGAAAATAAAAGAAGACCAAGAAGAAATTTATAAAAAATTGAAAGATGATAAAAAACTAAGAGATGAATTAAAAGAAAGAGATGTACTATTAAAAAGTATAAAATCAGAAATAAATTTCATTGAAGATAAGATTGAAGAAAAGTTGTAATGACAAAACTATAGTAGTAAAAAATACATCAACAAAGGCTGTGAGGATAAAATTGAAGACGTACAAGAAGACAAAAATAAAGTAAAGAAAGACATAATGAGGTAGAAAAGAAAATCAGTGACAAAATAAAACATCTGGAAAATTGATTATTAAATGGAAATATTAAACCAGTCACAGCTCTTTCTTGATTGGCTCAAGAATTCAAACCTAAAACGTTCTATAAAATATGTAATAGGAAAACGTATTTGGTCTATACTTATCACCAATACCGTTGTGCCATCCAGAATTATACTGGATACTCCAACCATTACACCATTAAGTCAAGTTCTAGAAGTTAGATGGCCAGTCAAGAAATAAGTAAGATATGACGGGAAGGTACCATGGGAATTATATCAAACTTAGTTCATAATAAATTTCAGGGTGAATGGGTGGAATAATGAGCAACAAGCTATTCATATTGTTACCAATTTAAAAGGTCAGCTTTGATGGCATTAAGTAACCTTCCAGCTAAGAACCTTAACAATTATCTAACATTGGTAGCTGATTTACTCAACAGGTTTAGAGTGACACACCAGAAGGAAGTATCCTCAACAAAGTTCTGGAACAAGGAATGGAGGAAGGAAGAGATTTTAACCAAACTTATAGAAGATTTGAAAAGGCTTCCCCAATTATCTTACTCGGATGATCGCCGTAAAATGATGGATTTATTGGCATGCAACCAGTTTATAAGTTCCACAACAAAAGAGGATATGAGAATTAAACTGAAGCATCTTTAAAGGAAGCTCTGCAGTTGATGATGGAACTAGACTCTATTAAAGTTGCAAACAAATACCTAAAGACACCATTTCAAAGTTACGGGATCATCACATTGGATAGTTTTAAAACATCAACTTCAACTGACGATAGTCTAGAACAGGGATGGGCAAAATACGGACCACGAGCCGGATCCTGCCCATGTAACATTTCTGTCCTGCCCGCCATGACTCCCAGCAATTGTGGAAATAACATAATTAGGTCTTTATACAATCGACGTTGAGGTAATTTAATTAGTATAGTAGAAATGTGCAGTCCGCGACAACTTATCAAAATTTGTGGAGTGGCCCTCCTACGAAAATTATTGCCACACTTGGTCTAAGAGAACTAAAAGAAGAACAGCCAGGTATATAAAATGAAGGAAACTGGAGACAGTATGGGTTTTATGGGTAACTTGAAAGAACATATTACCAGGAACTGTAGTCAAAAGTTTGTAGGGGATAAGAACTCCTCCCAAAGAATACCAGAAAAGGGTAACTGTTATAAATGGAGAAAACTTAGCCATTACAGTCGATAGTGTGAGGAATCAACAGCTGATAATTCACCAAGAAGACTATGCCCTGATGATGAGTCTATGAGCAAACCAGATAAAAGGATCAATAAAAAGCTAATCAGACATCAGGAAACTGGAATTAGCTGGACCTTTAAAGTAAGGTTCAGCTGAGGATACCACATCTGCCACAAATGAGAAAAGAAGCTCATTATGTAAAGAAACCAGTTCACGTGTCCATTGGTTTATTTATGGTAAGTCTTGTGTTTGCAGAACGGCAGTTACAATAGTTCAACTATATTTGGCAATGAAAGATGGAAAATTGCCTCCATGTTTGAAGAAAGAAGAGGGAGTAATGCAAACAGCAAGTGGGCATAAAGTTCCAGCAAGAGGAAAGTTAGAATTTATTCTTACTATAGGAATCTTCTCTACACATCATGGCTTATGGGTAATTAACATTGAAGAGGAGTGTGTATAGGGAACTGACTTCACGCAGAGACATTGGTGTGATGTTAGGCCAGTTTCAAATAGCTTCACTCTCTATGACCAGAAACTCTCTGTGCACACTACATGACAGTTACGGCACCAGAGGTTGAACTTCCCGTGACAACAAAGAGAGCACTCATTGTACCACAAAGAAGTGAAATATTCATACCAGAATGTTTTCAAAATAAATTTATATCTAGTGACTGGGTTGTAATAAAACCAAACGTTCCAGCATGTCTTGGTAGACTAATGGTTGGTAGAACTATCATGGATCTGAAGAATATAGATGTCATCGTTAGGTCTGTGAACACAACAAACCATAAAATTAGTCAAATCGGGATGGAAAATTGCAAGGTGCTCATGCAAAAGACACGAGTTTGAAACTAGTTATTCATTGGATCAAGGAAAGTGCAGAAAGACCCTCATGGCAATTAGTCGCTCCATACTGCCCAAATACAAAGATGTATTGAGCCTAGCGGAATTCATTATGCTTACAAGAGGGCTTGTTATGTTGAAAATTTGAAAATATCAGTGAATAGAAACAACGGCTACAGTTAGTACTTTCAGTGTCTCCACATTTTGAAGCACTCACTCATTTCCAAACATTTGAAGACTGGACACTTAGGTGTAAAGAAGATGCTGGAGTGAGTAAGAAAACGTTTCTTTTGAGTTGAGTATTGGATATCTGTAGAGTATTGGTGTAAAACATGTGAATTTTGCTGTGAGTAAAAAGGTCTACGAAAGGAACAGCATAGGCAGCTACAATATTATTATCTTGTAGCATCACTTTCTGTCGACGTACTTGGTCCTCTGCCACAGAGTAATTATGGAAATAGACAAATCATAGCTGTGGTGAACTATTTCACGAAATTGCCAGAAAGATATGCTGTTCCTAACCAGGAAGCAGAAACCCTGAAACTAGTCAACGAATTTCTTTCAAGATGTGACGTCTTCCTATGGAGATTCGTTCAAACCAGGGAAAGAACTCTGGAGCAACCTTGTTTGTGAAAATGTGTCATATTATGATAAAAAAGACGACGACAGCAACCCTTCGTCCATCTTCTGATGATATGGTTTAGAAATAAATCTGCATACGATTAAATCAATTAGCCATTATTGTGAAGAAAATCAGAAAACGTGGTATCATGATCTTATACCCAGGGGTTATCATAACTTATACTGCAGTACATGGTGCCACAGGCAACACACCATTATCAGTGATATTTGGGAAATAACTTAAAGAGCCATTGGACTTTCTGTATTTTCATATAGAAAATAGTCATTTATACAGAACATTTAGAAAGATTAAGTAATACCATTGATGCCATGCCACAAGAAAAATAGTCAATGATGTGGTTTACAGAAGCCAGAAGGATAGATGATTCAAGCCAAAGGTAATCCATTGTGGTCATCTTTGGAAACATATCAGTGGGAGAATGACCAACTGTGGGTAACTATATCAAAGAACTTGAGAATGGAAAGTTGGTCTTCTGAGAAACCTAGGGTTCCTGTCGAAAATCAAAAATTTAGCTGCCAGTGGATTCACTTGGTCATCTGCAAAGGAAGAACTCCCCCAGTAACAGTACAACCAGTGACAACAAGGAACGAGTGTAGTGTTGTGAGCTATATTTTCGATGCTTTCATTTAGGTGTTAGCTAGATAGTGCACGACGTTTAAATCGAAGAGTTTATCAATGTAGGTCTGGAACACCTATAATATTTGAAGTCAAGAATCTAATGGCTAATTGATTTAATAGTATTCAGATTATTTGGGGAACAATGAAAGACAAGGGTAAATTGTAAATATGAAAATCAGTGAAGCATTAAAAACAACAACAACACATTTTATCTATTGTTTTTGTTTTGAAAAATATGCTTCTATTTCCAACAGAAATGAAATTTTGCAATAAACTTAGCTTTGTTTATAATTTACCTCACCAGATGGTAGATATGTGTAGATCAATTAAATTGGTATAAATAAATGCATTTACTTTACAGGTGATAAAAGTTTTTTTTTTTCTTTTTTTCTATCAGGGAAACTGTTTGTTAAGAAATATTTTCTGTTGGTACGTTCCATTAGAATTTTGGTATACATAAAAGCCACTGAAATATGCTTATAACGATGAGATTCTGTAAAAAAAATTCATTATATGATTCCTTTTTAATAATTTTTTTTATTCTTTTAATACTTTAATATTTTGTTTTAACATCAAAATGGGTCAGTTACTTAACTTTACATTTCTTTTGTGTTTCTGTTTATGAGTGGTGATGGTTTTAAAAGAAGTTTACGAAATTATTCACTGAGAGAGAGAACATTGTGAGTTACATTGTGAATTGTATTTTATAAGCTTCTTTTGCCTTTGTTCGGAATTGATAAGTCGTCTGGTTTTTCTGTGTTAATACAAATGGTGGTAGTGTTAAATAAACTACAGTACTTCGCTGAAACTTTGCTCTCTGTTTTCTTCGAGGGATGTTTTAGACCACAGAAGAACTACATTCAAATCCTGAACATATATTCTTGTTAAAAATACGTAAATGATCATTTGTGAATTACCTCAGAGTTTTCAGAACAAAACAACGTGTCGTCTTAAAATGAACTATATAATTGTAAAATTTTGTTAATTAGTTCCTATATAACGTTTTCGAGAGTTTTTATCGAAAATAAGTGGTTTGTTATTTTCCTTGTTACATGAAAAAAATCAATGAAAAATAGATTCTCAAATGTTTTAATCATAGTATCGATTTGACAATGTTTTGTTTTTTCACAGCTTAACTCCTAAGAATGCTTTAAAATGAAAATTGGGGAATTTAAAGCCCCTATTTTGGGAGAATTATTTTAAAACCACAGAATCATCTGATACTAAGTGAATGCAGTGTCTGTAAATATTATCGCTATCTTCGAAATCAGGATATTTCGTTTTCCCAAACATTCCATTCAAGGATTACATTAATTAAAATTTATTTGATATAGCTAAAAACGTTATGAAACATTTCTATTTTTACAGATATGTTATATTATCCATATATTACTTTCTTATATTTTCTCCGTTAAGCTGTGCCCAACTAGCAAAACTGAAATTCACCGTTCAGACTAAACATTAGTTTACTTTGTGATTTTTCTGTTGCGTTACCAAGAAATGTAATTATTATTATTATTAGTTATAATTAAATAACGCGATTTTCTTCATTTAGAATTTCTATTGTTTTAGATCCAGTATTAAGCTTGCGTGTAATAAGATAAACTGAAGAGTCATTCGATAAAATATTATACTTTATCTTGATTGGTTTGATTTGTGTCGAATTTCGCGCAAAGGTACACGAGGGCTATCTGCGCTAGCTGTCCTTAATTTAGCAGTTAAAGACTAGAGGGAAGGCAGCTAGTCATCACCACCCGCCGCCAACTCTTGGGCTACTGTTTTACCAACAAATAGCGACCTAACAACCTGGTCATTCCGGGACATCTTGATTGACCAGTCCATCGATCTGCAAAACGCTAGATGCATTTTTATATAGAAAAAATCTTAAGTACATAATTTTAGGTGTTTAAATTACTATTTATGATCATACTTTTTTATAATTTCGTAAGTCATATCTTTTATAGGTATTCATCCTGTTTATTTTTCCATTATGCAATTTTAAGTAGCTCAGCGATTTCCTAATATATCTCTGTAATTTATAAGAAATTTACACCATTCTCTGATAATCAAAAGCCATACATTAAAGGACTTATTAGGATATCACCAGGTGTCTGTACTGCGTCTTTTACTAACATTTAAAAGTTCTTTTGTAATTTTTACTCAGAAGTGAAACATTTTCCTTTGCAAGTAACTCCATTTCCTGACAAATAGCCTCTTCCGGATTAACACAGAAGTGATTTTTTTTTTCTGTAGAACTCACCTTAATAATTACAGCTTCCAAGTATATCACATTTCCTGACACTCAAATGTATAAAAAATAAATAATCCCTTCCGGATTAACTCAAATTATAGTTGATTTGTAACCTTTGGAAACTGAAAAACCCACTGTCAAGAATCTACAAAAGCCAATTCTGTGATAGTAAAAAAGTCGGAATATTACGACCACTTCCTGATAATTCCATCTGTTAAGCGTATAATAAACCATTTTATAATTTGCGATATTTTAAAGTTTCCATTTACGTAATTTCACAACAACATGTTGAAAAAAAGAGATAGACCTCATATCGTTTAAACTTGTGCAATATATATGAAAATGGAAAAATCCATACATTTGACATTTTAAATAAGACTCAAGATTGAGAGTAACAGTTTGCACTCAGGTTTAATCCAATCTGCTCATTTATTCCAAGTGTGCATGTATGCACATTGAATTTGAAGGCTTTTTTATCACCTATACCCGCTTAAGTTTGTTTCATTTTGTTAAACTAGGTTCATTTATTTCTTGAAAAGTACTTATGTCTCTGTATCTCTAAAAATCCTTCTGTTCACTCTGCATATCCTACCTTCTGATAGACACATATCTTATATGCTTTCTTTTCTCGCGTTTTTTTTTTCCATCCTTAACAAAATACAATGAAATATTAGGACAACATTTGTATTATGTTGATATATTTGTTTCTTTGTCTGTCCGAAAGGTTTTCGTATATCGTGCTTTCAGCCACGTAATTTCAGTGAGTCTGATTATCTCAACATACCTCCTGTCTCACGCACATGGTGGACTGCAAAGGACTTCTTTGTCTTCTCTAGAAAAGCAGTTGGCATTCTTATCATATATCTATTTTAACATCAGGCGCTTTTATTTTAAGAAGCAAAGAAAACTTTGAATCTATAAAAGATAAACTTTCGTCTCACTAAATTGATGTTACTACAAAGGAAGAACCCATGCACTTAGACCTATATAAGTTTACTATTATGTCAATAATATCGATTCACTAAAGACATGCTCCTCCATACAGTATAGAATGACGAATCACTACTTGACCTTATACTATAAACGCAGCACGCTCAAGATGTACTTTCGTCCACAATCAGCAATAAATCTGACTATAGTATTAAAAAGAGTTATACTTTGCGCATGCTCTTTCAACATTAACAGTTGTAGTTACTAACTAACAAATGATAGTAGGCAGAGAATAAAGATCTTGCAGAAAAAAGTTCTTTGAAGATCACGCTAGAGTTACAAGTGAAGAAAAACTTTCAAAAAGGAAGTAAATGTAGGGATGACGAATAGCAATCCTTCAAAAACAATGCAAACAAGGTAGTAGGGATTGTATTTGTATCATCCCTACATAATAGTACAGGCACACAGTGTAGTAGAATGTTAACAGACCAAAATAGGATATATTAAACACAATGTGATCGAATAATTATATATATTGCTATATGTTAATTCTTGTCTGTGCTATTATGTAGGGTTGATGCGAATGCCATCCATACTATCTTGTTTGCAATGTTTTTGAAGGATTGATATTAGCCATCCCTACATTTAATTCCTTTTTTGAAAAGTTTTTCTTTACTTGTTTCCTTGTTGCTTCTTTAATACAATGTTTCAACAGACATAGGAAGGTTGTATTTATAACCAAGTTCTAAATACAATGAGGTTCCAACAGTAATACTTATTGTTTATCTATTATTGGCTAGTAATACCTGTTTCATACGTAAGCGTTTGAAATGAACAGCAAATTTCTGTAAGAAAGCTAAGTTCAAGGGATAATGATAATGTTACGTCTCCGTTTGTTAATTAACTTTCCGTAACTTTGTTCCGACGAAACTTTAGCGACACAAGTCCTTACTTAATAAAACTGGTTTATTATTTCCGAATATAACTTTACCAATACACTCAACTTCAACAATCGCGCTAAAACAAACGCTATAACAACAAACGTGCTCAATAATACTCTCTGACTGCAGATCAGTTACTCACTGTCTACACACACATATATATATATATCTCGTCACGTTTTCACCCTCTTATATATACCAGACTACCCTATATCTAGCAAATGCTAGAGCATTCGCCAAGGTACAGGATAGTTCTAGAAAGCAAAGGGCGTCGTGACTATTCTCGTTGCGTCAGCGAGATCAAATACTTCCATGCCACCAGATCATTTTCTCAACTGATAAGCCA
Organism: Limulus polyphemus; assembly: GCF_000517525.1. Taxonomy (NCBI): domain Eukaryota; kingdom Metazoa; phylum Arthropoda; class Merostomata; order Xiphosura; family Limulidae; genus Limulus; species Limulus polyphemus. The sequence continues at coordinate 30,388 of NW_013671482.1, read as the reverse complement.
CGCAAAAAATTTAAGTAAACGCAAGGTAATGTGTTTGGGTATTGTAATTTTGATTACACACTTAATGTAGATGGAATCACAATCAATAGCCTGATTAAAGAAAACATTTTGAAATAATACAGGTCCACAGTTGACAAATAGTTCAAGAATAATGGCTCATGCATTTCTATTTTGATTACACACTTAATGTAGATGGAATCACAATCAATAGCCTGATTAAAGAAACATTTTGAATAATACAGGTCCACAGTTGACAAATAGTTCAAGAATAATGGCTCATGCATTTCTATTTTGATTACACACTTAATGTAGATGGAATCACAATCAATAGCCTGATTAAAGAAAACATTTTGAAATAATACAGGTCCACAGTTGACAAATAGTTCAAGAATAATGGCTCATGCATTTCTATTTTGATTACACACTTAATGTAGATGGAATCACAATCAATAGCCTGATTAAAGAAAACATTTTGAAATAATACAGGTCCACAGTTGACAAATAGTTCAAGAATAATGGCTCATGCATTTCTATTTT
>NW_013671482.1:21020-29136 GCF_000517525.1 Limulus polyphemus | reverse complement strand
TAACATTGTTTACACTAGAATTGTGATTTTTTTAGCTGCAACATAACGGCTTATAGAACGCTCTGAGTTTTTTTTTTTTTTTCAAGTACAAACTTTTAGCTCATAGCTCCGTCATCTCTTGACCGATTTGAGACCGAATTACAGTTTTGGACTCAGAAGGGCAAACCCTTTCGATTAATATGTTTGACCACGCCCAAGGTCTCATAGATTAATCTACTCTAATCTTGCCTAAAATAATTTCAATTTGAGGGTAAGCCGGTAAAGATCGTGATGAGTAATAAAATTGAATCGGGTATACGCGCACCTTACGCTTAGTATTGCTGGCGCACAAAAATATAGCTTATAAAAAAAGAAAAAAAGTCTTATAGATTAATCCTGCCTAAAAAAATTTCAAGTGCCGCAGCTATTGAGGGTTTCCTCTTGTTTTTGATCACTACTACTAGTTATTAATAATACTTATAAAAGTGGATACTCCGTTTGAAACTATGTCATATAAGTGAAATTAGTTGACACCAATGTTTTGGTTTTTGAATTATCATGTAATAAAAATGAAGCAGAAGAAAGACGAAGAAGAAATTCAAACTTTTTGGTGCCACCCCCCCCCCCCCTACGTGGCACAGCGGTATGTCTGCGAACTTACAACGATAGAATCCGGGTTTCGATACCCGTCGTGGGCAGAGCACAGATAGCCCATTGTGTAGCTTTGTGCTTAATTACAAACAAATAATTTTTTTTGCTATGATATTTACAGATATTTCTAGAACTTGTGACTCGGTCATTACATAGATACTGTTATAAAAAGGAAACACTGTATAGTATTGTCAAGTTCTGATGACTTACAGAAGAGATATTTAAAATACCATTTCGATTAACAATCCGGGCCATCCCTACATAGGCAGTGCTACTGTCTGACTAATGTTTTGATATGGAAGTAAATGCTCCTAAATTATTTCAGATATAATATTGTTAAAACACTCAAAGTTAATAATATTTTGAAGTGAAAATGATAAAACAGAAGAGTTCTTTTAGTTAAAATAAACAGTATCAATCGTACTAGAAACGCAATGTCTATAGGTACAGAGAACGAGTTTGAAAATAAAGGCGATTGCAGTAGAGATTGTGAAAATCAATTGGAAATGATTTCACTGAAATGTAAATGTTTCAAAATAGGAAGCGCATTAAATATATGTGGAAATGACTAAAATCCGAGAATCTCGATAAGGAGAACAGAAAAAAAGTATTCAACTAAAAACACAGAAAGCGTTGTCACGTAGCTTCAGGATTATATAAAAAATATGTCATTTTTTCTTTACCAGCAATAACAGACTTAAACCTTCTATTATGGAACAATAGAAAATAATACTTTCTACTTTCTTTCCAATGATTGGTTTGAATTTCACGCAAAACTACACGAGGGCTATCTGCGCTAGCCGTCCCTAATTCAGCAGTAAAAGACTAGAGGGAAGGCAGCTAGTCATCTCCACCCACCGCCAATTCTTGGGATACTCTTTTACCAACGATTAGTGAGATTGACCGTCACATTATAACGCCCCTACGGCTGAAAGGGCGAGGACGTTTGATGAGACAGGAATTCTAACCCGGGACCTTCTTATTGTGAGTCAAGCGCCCTAACCATCTCGCCAATGACTATTATTTTAAGCGTTTGTTCTACTTCCACAGAATAGGATTTTTAGTTATACATATATACACACGTACTAGATGTACTTTTGCAGGGTCCCCGAAAGCGTTCTGTTTCAAGAGTAAAGAAAATCAAAATTAAGAGTAACAAATATTTTTGTTTCTTGCTTTTGAAGTTCATATGTCATGCTGTGTTGTAACATACAGAATGCATAATTCTTCTCGTGATTCATGGCATGCACACGTTTTACTGACTTCAAGACAGTACAAATTGCAACTTTAAGCGTCCCTTATGTGACGTTATTTTAGTGTTTACTGACTGACTGACAGACAACACACTACTGTATAGTGGTGCGGCCCCCTTTCGGGGTAATAACTATCGACCTTCATCACTCTTTTACTGCATGGTGTTATAAAACTGTTAATAATTGCTACTCAAATCTTTAATAGTATTCACAAATCAATTTTTTTTTACAATACTCCATAGAAAGTTGTTTATAACGTCTATATGTTGATGAAACTTTCGCTAATTGTTTATACCATTTATATTATTGATGACATTGAAGCTGTCATTAATCACAAAAAAATACTTTACCTCATGTAAGTATTGATCTTGAAAAATATTTGATTGGATTTAAAAAGTATACACAAAAAATACGTTTGAACTTTAAGGATTGAGAAATTCAAGGAACAGAACTATTTTCTAGAGTAATGCTTCTTTTTTTATTGAATGCAAGGTTCTGCCTTCAAAAGAAACTACTTCTAACAATAAAGTACAAACAGTTTACTCTTCACTTTCTTTAGGATGGGCCCTCTTGTAATTGCTTCACTAGCCCATGAATAATATGAAGCCTCATTTTTCTTTCTCAGACTTCAAATGACTATTCATAATTAATTATTCTGATTATATTCGTAATTTTACTAGACAAGAAAATATTTTCAGTTAATTTACGGAAGACTATTGCTTTTAGTCTGATATCATATTTGAAATTTAGTGCGTCAAAATCACAAAACTTATGACTGTTGTTCCCCGGTGGCTCAGCTATAAATTTAAGGGCTTATAACGCTCAAAATCGGGTTTCGATACCCGCGATGGGAAGAGCACAGATAACATGTTGTATAGCTTTGCGCTTAGCAACAACCAACCAACTATTATAACTGTAGCATGGAGAAATAGCTTTGATTACTCGAGGAGATCTAAGACAAACGATATACCTAATCAAAAATGATTTCCGTAATTCATCGAATTTCTAAATGTAAAAATGATTCGACCTTTATCTCTCTTTATGATATGACTCAAGATGTATTCCGATCGCAGACAACATAAACGAGAACTTTTGGAACCTAAGCCTATTGACGATAAGTTACAATAGCGAGATATGTGTTTAATTAGTCATCTCTCTTTGCCTATAAGTTAATATCAGTCTTTATTCATCGATTATAAGGTCATGAAGTTCCAAGAGTTAATTCAAATTCATCTGTTAACTTCTAATTGTTTCTTTGTTCACTTTATGTTTTTCACATCTAAGATGGTTGTTCTCGTTATTAACAAATAGTAAATCACATAATTGATCTGAAATGGGTATTTCAAGGTCTTCACCTTTATTGAACCCTTTTTTAAAATTACAAATCCATGGTATTATCAAGTAATAAAACCGCTTTTCATCAACCACAATGAATATTTGTTTATATCAACCACGTGGGCGATGTTGTTTACACAGTACTTATTCTAAAGAGGAAAGCTCGTGCTTCTTCATTCTTCTCGATGACTTGTCAGTCTTCTGATTATGTTTTCTATAGTTTAATGTTAAGCAAGTGTCAATACGAAGGGATCCTCCAGAAACCAATCTACAAAAGACTTGAGATGGACAGTACTCTCATTATCTGAACCATTCTCTAACCCTTTTTTTCTAGTTGTATAGCATGATGGTGAGTTATCCAGAATAACAGTTCTCTGCTCTCATCTGGAAACCTCATCATACCACTGGCAGTTGATGAGCGTGATGTAGCTATTCAGCGAAGAGTGTTGTTTGAGAATCTCCATCTTCTTCAATGAAACCCTCTCTCTCTCGTTTAGCGTACATTCAAGTTAAAACACTAACTTTGAACACACGATAATAACTTGTATTATGAGATTCAAAAATTTACACAAGTTATTAAGTTATCACCATAAGAAACAAAAGGTGTGGTTACAACAAACACACCCCACCCCTTGTTGTTCACATGGTGATAATTAACAGTGTTAAAATTCTAAATTTAGAACAAATAAAAGTTCAGGCTCGTGCTACATATGTTAAAGTTTGAATTTATGGAAAGTCGTGTATTTAAAAAAACTTAACAAAATTACTTATATTCAGATAATTTTATGATTTCTAGACAATTTTATGAACATAATTCTTAGAAGATATTAATTCTTCAAAATGTATACATTTACAATTACACTTACCTGTTTAAAACATGGATTCTTAGAAATATTACTATTTACTTATTGATAAATATATTGTCAGTGGGTAATAACTGTTTCGGATGAAATGTGTGTTTTCACACTTTTTTCGGTGTAACTACTGTAGCATTACTTCACACCCATAAAGGTGTGAAATCACAAATTTTTTGGTGTAACTCATAAAGCAGTACCTCACACCCATAAAGATGTGAATCCACACTTTTTTCGGTGGATTCTTGGGTAACAGTACTTCACACCTATAAAGGTATGAAATCACACTTTTTTGGTGAACTCTTGTAGCAGTACTTTACACTCATAAAGCTGTGAAATCACATTTCTTTCGGTGAACTATTGTAGAAGTACTTCACACCCATAAAGGTGTGAATTCACACTTTTTTCGGCGGACTCTTGGGTAACAGTACTTCACACCTATAAAGGTATGAAATTACACTTTTTTTTTTGGTGAACTCTTGTAGCAGTACTTTACACTCATAAAGGTGTGAAATCACATTGTTTTTCGGAATGCTTACATATCCTTATTTTAGATTATACTTGAGCTGATCATCATTGTCTTTATACATTTCTTCTTTTCACATTATAATATCTTCTCTACTGCGTTCATAAAAAAAGTTATGTAGGTAAAGCTGGATATTTTTATATATAAATGGTGTTAGCTGTAAACAAATGGATACAAAAACTGAATTGAATAAATAGTTAGAGTAATGGAGAGTTAATAATACCGTAATAATTAGATTTTACCGTTAAAATACCTCATAATTACTTATCATTGTAAAAGATTATTTGTGATTTGAAAATCTACTAAGAAAATAATCGTTGCAACTTCAATGCCAGGAGTACATATAATTTTTAATTCTGTTTGTTTGTTTTAGTTCAAAGCTACACGATGGGTTATCTGCGCTGTGTCCGTCACGGTTATCGAATCGCGAATTTTGAAACTGATGGCTGGGCTACCGGTAAAAATGGTTTTTCGTAAGCAACTGACTTTATGTTTATCTTAAACATAAGACTTCCAAGTAATTATTAATAACGAAACTGCTAATTAATTAATATTAAATAACTCAGTTTATACTCTTTTTACCATTCGTGTCTATGTGTAAATAAATAAAGGTCTGTTAATTACGTGTTTCATCATTCACTCGTTTATTTAATATATATTTAATTTAGGTAGACATTCGCCTGATGTTCAAAGAGTATTTTGATTTTCAATATGTGTATATATATATATATATGTGTGTGTGTGTGTGTGTTTCAAATGTATCCAGGCAAATATGATCGATTTGTATCATTTTATACATTACGTTCTGTAGGCAATAGAGTCGTAGGTTGGAATAAGTTCACCAATCTCACGATAAGCTTTAGTAATGAGCAACGTGATTGGTGGTTAGGTTTCTCTCGATTCAACTCAAGTATGTAAGTGAAGGGATTCCGCCACAGTCCTCATGGTTTATTGACCGCCTCGACCTGTTGGACTCTAGTAGAAGGTACGTTTATTCCATCTTTCTACACCCAAGCCAAGAAACTTTTTCAAGTTGTTGTTGTTATTAAGCACAAAGCTACACATAGGGCTATCTGTGCTCTGCCCACCACGGGTATCGAGACCCGGTTTCTAGTTTCTAGCAGTATAAGTCCGCAGACATTATACTGTGCCACTGGGGGGCAACTTTTTCAACCCCTTAAATACATAGATTCAGAGCATTTTTTCAGATATATAATTTATTAGCAAAAATTTGGAAGTTAAGATATTGTGGCTTAAACCTCAAGTTCAGGGTAATAACCTTATCCTTAATCATAAAACAAACACATCTTTTTCTTACTGATCTGTACTGAAAAGGCAGGAAGTGACATTAGTCATGAAAATTAAGTAAAAAAAAAATGTAACCAATACAGACTTCTGCATAGCTTCCTAAAGTTGCTGATAATTTAAAATGTATGAAAAATACCATTTGAAATACAGACCCCGAGTAAATATTTAACTGACATGCTGTATATGGTATTAGTTGAAATATAATAAATTACACTGGCCAACAAGTCATTTTCATGAGATATAATTATAGGTGGGCAAGAGAGCTCTTGGAACGCTGATTCCAAATCTGTTTTTGGTTTTCTTCTAGCACGTCAAGTTTTTGTGACGAGACCGATCAAATTTGAAAGGTCATTTCCTTAATTATAATTGAAGTTGCTATTCAGTTCTTTTTTTTTCCATAAGTGTACTGTATGAATTTAACCAACAGTATGGTGTGTATAACGTTTATGGGAATTATACTGAAAAATGCATAAAGTTGTAACGTTAACTAGCCTAATGTGTGATTATTACCTAAATTGTGCTGAAATTAACACCAGTCATATTTCGATAACTAGATATGCTAGAAGAAAACCGAAAATAGATTTGGAACCAGCATGCAAAACTGATCTAGTAAAGTGTGCTTACATCTTTGTTGAAAGAAAAAGTTCGATTTTGTCGACCAGTGTTATGCTGAATTTAGTTGGTTTAAACTGGTATGACACGCAAAGTAATTTTATAACTATGCAACTGATGGAAGTTCAAGTTAGTTAAAATATATAACAAGAATTAGTTATATAACTTGCTGAAGCTTTCGTTAGCTACATTTATAAGACACGAAATAGTTATGTAACTGGTTGTAACTTGTGTTGGTTACATTTATAAAACATGAATTAGCTCTGTAACTGACTGAAACTAAAGTTAGTTACAGCTATAAAATACAAAGTATTTATGTTAACAGCTGTGAAGCACGAGGTGATTTGTATAACTGATTATCACTTAACGTTTATGAAAAGAGAAATAACCTCATAACTAGTTAGTCAGAGTAAGAATGATAAGGTAAGCTACAGAAATATTTGAAGGTAGTATTATCTAAATCGTAAGAAACAAGCAACTGGACAAAGTTCGTATTAGTTTAAAAAATGTGGAAAATAAAGTAGATATATGGCTATTTATGTAATTAAATTTAACATTAGTTTAAAGTATGTGACGGTTAAAATAATGCATAAGTACAAAACCGGATAAAGCTAGTATTAGCTGATTTCGTATGAAACAAAGCTTGATCATTGTTGTAGTAAATCAACAATACACGATTTGTAACCACATTGCTATACTTATTGTACATGTTTCGACAGTACGGTTTGTTGATTTACACTGTATCAGCATAATATGCTTCCATACACAAATTCTAATAATTATTATTACATTCATTGTTTCACAGAAATAAAATAATCATTATATTGCAGAGTTCTGTAAAAAGATAAGAGTAGTTAGATTAATGCATTTTACAACAAAACAGTAGTATGAACACGTTGAACAACAAAATATTAGAAGTCAAATCGTGGAATTTTACTAATAGATCAGAGTAATTAAACTAACGTATTTCATTTCCAAAACAGTAGTAATCAGTTAAAAGAGATCAATTAACATACCAGAGTAATTAATTTAATGTGCTTCATACTTGGGCTGTAGTAGTCAGATAAAGGTGCTTTATTAACAAACCAGACTAATAATTAAACACAGTAGTAGTTAGGACAAAAGCTTCATTACATACCAGAGTAATAATTAAATATTGTATTACACAACAATACAGTAATACTCAGATCAAGAAGCTTCATCAACAGATCAGTGTAATTAAGGTAATGTCTTTCACAACAATACAGTAATACTCAGATCAAGAAGCTTCATTAACAGATCAGTGTAATTAAGGTAACGTGTTTCACAACAATACAGCAGAATTCAGGTCAAGAAGTTTCATTAACAGATAAGAGTAATTAAAGTAATATGTTTCACAACAATACAATAATACTCAGGCCAAGAAGCTTCATTAACAGATCAGTGTAATTAAGGTAATGTGTTTCACAACAATACAGTAATACTCAGGTCAAGAAGCTTCATCAACAGATCAGTGTAATTAAGGTAACGTGTTTCACAACAATACAGCAGAATTCAGGTCAAGAAGTTTCATTAACAGATAAGAGTAATTAAAGTAATATGTTTCACAACAATACAAT
>NW_013671482.1:15900-20714 GCF_000517525.1 Limulus polyphemus | reverse complement strand
AATCAGAGTAATTAAAGTAATATGTTTCACAACAATACAATAATACTCAGGCCAAGAAGCTTCATTAACAGATCAGTGTAATTAAGGTAATGTGTTTCACAACAATACAGTAATACTCAGGTCAAGAAGCTTCATCAACAGATCAGTGTAATTAAGGTAACGTGTTTCACAACAATACAGCGATAGTCAGGTCAAGAAGTTTCAGTAACAAATCAGAGTAATTAAAGTAATATGTTTCACAACAATACAATAATACTCAGGCCAAGAAGCTTCATTAACAGATCAGTGGTAATTAAAGTAATATGTTTCACAACAATACAGCGATAGTCAGGTCAAGAAGTTTCAGTAACAAATCAGAGTAATTAAAGTAATATGTTTCACAACAATACAGCAATAGTCAGATACAATAGTTTCAACAGGAAGAAGTAATTAGATAACTACGGTTTACAGCAAGATATAAACAATCAAATCATTAAATTTAACATACTGAAGACAGTAATTACAAGTGCGTGATGTTACAATCAGACTATAGTATTTAGTTCACGATTTTTATTCCCACATGATAAAAATTACGTCCCTGAATATCACTTTTTTTAGACAATAAATCGGTGTGGTTTTAAACAGGAAATAGTATAAAGTCCAACGAATGTTTACAGTTATTAGAGTATATATATATATATATATGTGTGTTAGTACAAAACAATGTTGATTAGTGTACAAAGGCTTATTATAGCAGACTAGATGTCTCAAACGTACTTGTTCCGAAATAACTGTCCCCAGTGGCACAGCGGTATGTCTGCGGACTTACACCGCTTGAAACCCGGTTTCGATACCCGTGGTGAGCAGAGCACAAATAGCCTATTGTGTTGCCTTGTGCTTAACTTCAAACAACCGTAATAACTCTAGGACAGAAATATTTTACCCTTTACTTCGTTTAATTTCTTCTGAATGGTTTTCTTTTATCCCTATTTTTCTCAGTAGAAGCTAAATGATTGATTCATTCAATTTTTTTTTCCAGTTATTGACTAATTTTAAGTTTATCGTTGAGCTCCCACATTTGAATTTAATTACTGAGATCAACTGATGTGTAGTAGGCATCACTGGAATGACAGGAGACATTATTTCAGGCTCTTATCTTGGAACTAAAAATACATTTTATCTAACGATTATGCTACGTCATGTATTTTAATCGAATATATTTTTATTATCTGTTAGTAATTTTCATCGCTGCTAGTTTTATATATGTAATTTCGCAGCCTAGGGGGAGAAAAATCTGAATGTTTGTTTTACCGCAAAGCTACATAATAAGGTATCTTCGCTCTGTCCACTGCGGGAAATTGAACCCTGGATTTTAGAGTTGTAACTCCGTAAACGAACCGCTGACCTACCGGAAGGACTGATCCAGGGATTTTACACTTGAAATTGCAACTAGGAGATTTTTATGTCTCAAAGTTGATTACTTTGTAGGTACCACGGATTAATTATATTTCTATCAAGATTCTATTACACGTATTTTTTGTTTGAGCATATAATATCTTTGATATATTGATTTCCCTAATTGTAACTTTAATTGTTGAATGCTTTCTTTTTCTCTAACTGCACTAGATATATATAATGAATAATCACTGCACCTTTTCCATCATTGTCTTGTGTGTCGTCATGATTATAACAGCAGGAAGTGTCTCCAGCGGACTTCTCTTAAGACAGAAAAGAGGATTTCGTAACTTGGAGTTGTCTACAGCGAGAGGGTTTGGTAAACGAAAGCAGGAAAATAAGCAAGTTTCTTTACCGGATGTATTTTTCAACTTCATAAGGTGAGGCAGTAAGTTTTATTTCCCATGCGCGACGGATGCTCAAAGTAAAACAACATGAAGTATGTTTCAAAGGTTTGTTTGTTTGTTTTAAGTTAAGCACAAAGCTACACAATGGGCTATCTGTGCTCTGCCTACCACGGGTATCGAAACCCGGATTCTAGCGTTGTAAGTCCACAGGATGTTTCAAAGGATCTCTGATTCTTACAGAAATTCTTGTACCTTTCAAGAAACACTAGGACTTCTTAAAAAGCGTAGTGACGTGTCTAAATTGAAAAATTAAATAGTGACCGAAGATTCTAGCCTTCAGTAATATGTAAAATCAATAACTTCATTGAATAAATTGGATGGGAATCTATTTTCTCTGTTCGATCAGTTTTCTAATATTGTTATAATTATTTGTAAAGAAATTGAAGACAGACCATAAGAGGGATTTCAACCTACTTGTAGTAAGGTTCGCACTTTATTGCCCAAAGGATGCCGCCTTCTATTATTCTAGCCTTCAGTAATATGTAAAATCAATAACTTCATTGAATAAATTGGATGGGAATCTATTTTCTCTGTTCGATCAGTTTTCTAATATTATTATAATTATTTGTAAAGAAATTGAAGACAGACCATAAGAGGGATTTCAACCTACTTGTAGTAAGGTTCGCACTTTATTGCCCAAAGGATGCCGCCTCACGCTGATTGGCTTTCTCAGGGAAAGGGGGAGAGGGGAGTGTCGTCATTGAAGATACCGAGATCATGATTCCAATTTTGCCACCAGAGGGCGCCACGTTTTACTGTGTGTGTGTGTGTGTGTGATTTGTTGTGTAAAGTGAATACTAATTAGAGTTTATTGTTATAAAATTATTATAGTAATCACTGTTTTTTTGTTACAAATACTGAATTGTTATCAACACTTTAATCCTTTGGTCCTTGGACTAGCTAGCCAGTTATTGCAAAATAGACTTTATCATTCTAATCCTATGGACCAAGCCTGCCAGTAGCCTTGAATATCAAAACTTTAATCCTTTGGTCCTTGGACTAGCTAGCCAGTTATTGCAAAATATACTTTATCATTCTAATCCTATGGACCAAGCCTGCCAGTAGCCTTGAATATCAACACTTTAATCCTTTGGTCCTTGGACTAGCTAGCCAGTTATTGCAAAATATACTTTATCATTCTAATCCTATGGACCAAGCCTGCCAGTAGCCTTGAATATCAAAACTTTAATCCTTTGGTTCTTGGACCAGCTAGCCAGTTATTGCAAAATAGACTTTGTCATTCTAATCCTATGAATTTTCTACCAATCTTGTCAGTAGTCTTGAATATCAAACACTTCTGACTGTCACGCTTTACTTTTATTTCTTCAAACCGCTCTATTTCTACATTACAACACAATCAGCACTTACTTCACACCTTTACTAGGCTTGGTCAACTCAGTGCTAACCTTTGTCATTCTAAGCAGATGGTTTTTTCTAACTTGTGTATTTTCTTAACCAAGCCAGTCAGTGATATTCAATGAGTCAGACTTGGTAAACTGTGTATTGAGTTAAAGAAAGCTTTAATGTCTACTCTTTCTTCTTACAATAACTGTGTGTGAAGAAAAATTCAACAGTATCAAGATTTGATTCAAATACGGGTTCATTAGTCTTGTGAACGTATAACAGAAACGACATGTAGAAATGTGTATGTGTGTTTCGTGATTGTATGCGTTCATTGACGCAAATATCACAGATATTTTGTAGATTGCGTTTTGAACAAGTTACTTCACCAATGTGGTCCACAGAGATTTATGGTAAGTGTTATTATTCTACAATAGTAATTAATCATATGTAGTAAAATGTAAGTTGTAATCTCATTCAAACATGTTAAGTCAAATAATGTTTTTCACAACTTGTGAAGTGCTGTCACAGTATATTTGTTAAAATCATATGGACAGATGTAAAAATAATGGTAATTATGTATATACATATTTGAAAATCCACCTCTGTAAAACATGAGATAAAGTAACGTGTAAATTATTTTGTTGTATAAAGTCAAATTAGTAAAAGTGTTATTCCATAATAAACGTTTTATTGACTATGTAAAATATTGTATAAAGTCAAAGTATAAATTTTAATTATTTCATGATATCGCCATTTTTAGGGCGAATTAAACCTACACTACAGAGATGTATTGTGTGTGTGGTAAAAATGTATATAATTGTGATCATGTTACGTTAAATAATATATCATGTCATTGAAGAACACTTGATTGAAATTTAAAAGAGTAAGTTTTAATTAAGATATTGCCCTTTTAGGACATATATATGGTAAGAAATTTTAATTAACTAATGAATTGGTGTTAAGTGCCCTTTTTTATGAAGATTTAATTATAAATGTTTTAATTAATTAGTGTTAAGCATCCTTTTTAGGATGATTTAATTAATTAATGATTAATTATCGACATGATGAGACATGTATTATATGAGTCATGGCCGCCTGTCATAGCCGCATAGAAACACATTCTATAAATTGTGGTACTATTACGTAATCATCCATCATGGCCGCCTGTCATGGCGGCTTAGCAACCCGCCTTTTATGACACGCCTCTCTGGTAGCAAAACTTGGAACTATGTTCTCGTTATGTGGCGGCATTCTTTGGACGGTGAAGTGCCTCCCTTACTACTCTTATACCTCTGTTTGCTGGGGAGATGTTCTAACCAACAAATCACAAAGACCTGGCATGGCCAGGTGGTTAGGGAGCTCGACTCGCAATCTGAGGGTCGCGGGATCGAATCCTTGTCACACCAAACATGCTCGCCCGTTCAGCCGTGGGGGCGTTATGATGTGACGGTCAATCCCACTATTCATTGGTAAAAGAGTAGCCCAAGAGTTGGCGGTGGGTGGTGATGACTAGCTGCCTTCCCTCTAGTCTTACACTGCTAAATTAGGGACGGATAGCGCAGATAGCCCTCGTGTACCTTAGCGCGAAATTCAACACAAATCAAACCAATCAAGATAAAGTATAATATT
>NW_013671482.1:0-15795 GCF_000517525.1 Limulus polyphemus | reverse complement strand
ATGGATAATATAACATATCTGTAAAAATAGAAATGTTTCATAACGTTTTTAGCTATATCAAATAAATTTTAATTAATGTAATCCTTGAATGGAATGCTTGGGAAAACGAAATATCCTGATTTCGAAGATAGCGATAATATTTACAGACACTGCATGCTCGTGTAGCTTTGCACGAAATTCAAACAAACAAACAAATTACAATTTTCAGTTTTTCATTTATTTGGGTTTTTTTTCCAATGTGAGTTGAAAGAATGATGAAACATCCCAATATAAGTGGAAATATTTTCGAAAAACTTTGATCTTCACTCATGTTATTCGTGTTTTCTGTAAAGTCTATTACTCCTCTCCACCGCTAATGATAAATTTTTGTTTGTTTTTTAGCGCAGTGCTACACAATGGATTACCTGCGCTCTGTCCATCGTTGGGAATCGAACCCCGGATTTTATCACTGTATGTCCCAAAACTTACTGCTGGCCTAGGGGAGATTCAGTTGTTATATTTGATTTAAAATATAAATAAGATTTCGAATAATAATTTGATGAACTCTTGTGACAACGAAAAGCTTTATCAGCAACAGTTTAAAACAAAACCTAAATGAAATGTTATTATGAACATTTCTATTACTACCCTACTACCCTAAAATGGTTCACGTTCCATTAGTTTCATTATTGTTTGTTTGTAGTTAAGCACAAAGCTACACAAAGGGCTATCTGTGCTCTGCCCACCACGGGTATCGAAACCCGGATTCTAGCGTTGTAAGTCCACAAACATACCGCTGGGCCACTGGGGGGCGTTTCATTATTATACGCTATAAAATACCAGTAAATGTTCTAACTTTGAATAGTAAGCCGAGTACAGAATTTTGCAGAATTGATATGGTTGTAATGAAACTCGCACTCACATCAACCAAGTTAAGAATAAAAGCTACTTCCAGTGAAACTTAGTAGGAGCTTTATTCTTTTCTGTATTGTTACACTTAGAGAAATGCTTGGTTTTTAAAGTTATATCAAGGTAGTTTTAGTCTAGAGGTAGCATTTGTACCCCTGGGAAATGATCAACACGTAACCTCTTGAAAAACAAATAGTTGAGATGCCAAGAAAATGAACATGTATCTTAGATGATCGCGTATGCTCTTTAAACTCTACATCGCAAATGTTGTTTGTTGAGGTGTCTCAAATCAGTTTTCTTAGCTTCTTTAGTCTCAAGAAAATCATAGAATTACTTTATCTAAATGATGAAAGGTTCAGTCTTCGTAGGTGTATTTACTTATGAAAAGAAAACCAGTGTTTGTTCTTTTACTTAGAAAAAAATTACACCTTCTTCAGTGTCCTTTGTGAAAATCATCTTTATCCCTTCCCTAATCATTTTCCATTCACTTAAAGAACCCGTTAGGGACTAGCAAGTGATTCAGTGTCAATATTTTCTTAAACTGGCGTTTTCACGATCAATGTGTTTAGTGGTTGATGGGAAGGGTTGCTATTGTGTTGTCACCATGTCGCTCAGAGCCTCTTTTACTATATAGTCATAACATAGACTATAGTATCGATTTAAATTGAATATTTAACAGGTTTCATATATCTTAATTATTACTTCACTTAACTTCGTTAATTTACGAAATATAGATTATTTTAATCGATTAAAAAACAACCAATTTTTTCAATTAGTTTTAACGTTGATAAAACAATTGAGTTTAATAATGTCCTTAAGTAGTCTTTAAAACAAGAATAGCTTATATTTTTATTGAAATTCCAAAATTTCATCAGTATTATTTCTTTGGTGTTTAATAAAATATTTCTTTTATTCGAAGTACAGTATCTAATTAACTTAAAACTTTTTTTTTTTTACGGTCGTACTTTTTACAATCTTTATCCACATAAGTTCTTAAGTATGATAAATCCTATAAATTTTTGTGACATATCTTTAAATAAAATAGACCTTATAAAGCGCAGCAAAGTATTGTTCTATTATCATGATATCATATATTTTAACATAAAAGACCTACTTACTTCATCATGCTGTTTTTCCAAGACATATCAGCAAACATGATAGACCTCCGTTGGACTTGGCAATTATTGTACCACGGCCACTGACCTAAAATGGAACAGCGGCACAAATAGCCGATTGTATAGCTTTGTGCTTAACTTCAAACAAACAAACAAACAAATTTATATAAAGGTGTATATATATATATATATATATATACGAAAAACATTCTCACATAAGAATTACCTTTATTATAAATTTAATAAACAAATTTTTCATATTAGTTCTTTTTATAAATTCCTTAAGGTCTTTTGGGGTTCAAAATCACTATAATTTTGTAAGGGTATGATTTTCGTATAAACGGCAAACCCTTTTTCCAAAGACTAATTTCCTCTCAAGAAAGACATTCATTATTATGTAGGCATGATGCGCCAAAAGCATTTACCCCATTAGATTAGGTGAGGGGTACAGAAGCATGCTCTCCCCAGGAAATATTTGAAACCTTATCCCCTAAATAATCTTGTTTATAATCAAACTTATAGACTTATAAGAGAGACTTATAGGCCGTAGAAAGACTTCAACCAAGTAGCTTATCCCCTAATGCCGCAGGGTTGGAAAGGGGTGTTTTTCGAATTAAAAACTTTCAAAAGTGTTATTATTATTCAGGTTATTTAGAGATATCGGCAGTAGCATACTTACTCCACTGCAGCTCCCATAATTGCGGAGGGGGGGGGGTGCAAATCGTAACTATAATTATAGGAAAATAAACGTAACGGGCCCATATTCTGTAGTTACGCCACTGGGTACTGGGTTTGTTAAACGCTATTCATTTTTTCTCAGATACTTCATTACCATTTCTTCCCTAATGTCTCTCTCCCATTTATCTTTGATACTTCTTTCTCATTTCTCGTCCATACTTCTGTTCCCATTCTTTTCTTTGATACTCCTATCTCATTTGTTTTTCTAATAAATATCTCCAATATTATCTTCTTTTCTATTTTTTCTCTAATATTCCTCTCTCTCATTTATTCCCAGATACTACATTATATTTTCTTTTCTATATTTCCATTGTGGAACATACTTAATATAACATACTTAATATAACATACTTAATCTACTGATTCAACAATTAGCCCATCTTTCAATTTTTATTTTGTAATAGAGCGTTTTGTTTGTATTATAATTTCAACACCGTGTCTTGTCTTTTACATTTCGCCAACATCAAATCACTACACACACACACACACATATGTCCTTGCAAATTCTAATCTCTCGAATCTTTGTTGCTGCGGATATCAGTTACCTGTGTGTCACGTTTATCATTGAAATTACCATACATCATGTGTTTGACTGTTTTGTTAAATGTGATTGCTATAAAAAAGTTTCCGATTCAATAAAATTATAGTTTTGCTCTATAGTCGCCACTGTCATCAAATAAACATATTAGTAACTAATGGTTTAAAACTTACAGAATTTTGAACGTAACATCTCATGAGATGTTTGAACTGAATATAATGGGAAGCTACCCGAAACTGTGTCAAAAATTAAATATTTTATGATCGAGTGTGATATCTTAATATAGTTTTAACATTTTTATCATTATAACTAGTTCATCATTACATAACATACAGAGATCTCACATTCGGCCTTAGGATAATTATTTCATAAACTACAATTAATAGAAATTTAACACTCTATTCCACTCAAGTTCTCATTTCGTGAGAAATTAATTCTTGTTATATATATTATTAAAAAGGTAATTTAACGATGTAGTTTGGGGGCATACCACTTGTTTTCGAATAGTTTTAATGTAATAACTGAACGTATTTAGCATACTGACGATGGAATTTTGTACGATAGAGAGTTTATGTCTATGTCAAGCTAGTTAGTCTTGCAGCTAAGTATGGTATCTATAGTTTGAATCTCAAAATAATTAACAAAAGGTATTTGTTTGTTTGTTTTCGGATATTCGCGCCAAGCTGCTCAAGAGCTATGTGAGCTAGTCGCCCTTAATTTTGAACAGTAAGGTAGAGGAAAGGCAGCTAGCCAACAGCACCCACCACCAATTTTTGTGTTACTCTTATCTGGTTGAATAATGTGATTTGACCGTCATTCTTATAACGCACCCACGACCGCAAACTGCAGAACAAGGATTCATTTATTATTTTGCAGTAGTGGATCACAAGTGTTGGACCCGCAGATCTATAGTCCAGTACGTTAACCACTGTGGGCCACGCTCGGTCTTTTGAAGTTTAAGTTGGGTTTATTCACAAATAACTTTATATGTGTTTAAATCTTAATGTACACAAAGGATATTATCTACTATAAGAGACAACATTATAGTCATAACGTTCCAAGATTTTATTTTATATACAGATAGAGTGTGTTCACGGCTACAAAGGTTCGGCAAAATGAACACTTTAAATCAGTGAAAAAAAGAAGCATGTCAACTAGTTAAAACTTCACCAACTGGACAGTGAAATACAATACTTCATTTTAAGATAGCAAACCACGAAAGAAACCTAGTTATCAAAGACACAACTTTATTTCATCAAAGAAACCGCTCAGTTTAAGCTGATTCCAGGTTACAATACTTTAACTGTTTATCGTTTTTAATCCACATACAAGTGTGTGTTTTTTTCAAAGTCTCAAATGATAAGTTCTGTTGCTAGTCAAGATCGGAGCTTGTGTGTTTCTGGTCTCGACAACTAAGCTACGGAGGTGATAAATCAATCTTTGGAATGAGAAAAAATGTAACCAACTACCTCCACCTCATATAAAGGAATAAGCTAAGAGTGTCCGGAGTGGTTTCGCCATCATATTTGGGCCATTAAATCTTTCATTACCACTTTTAAAGATAAACAACTGTTTCATTGCCAATTTTATTTTTAGATATAAATAGAAACACGTGGTGTGTATAATTACTTATATCTAGCTTATTACTTTTCGTATTAGCATGACATTTTTAGATATAATTGTCTGAAATATTTCACACGACTATGTTCCCAGATTGTAAGATATATTAAGTGAAATAATTATTAATGCTTTTTTTTCTAAAATTTGCAAACTGATATTAACAGTTGTATTTTTTAATTAGTAATAAAATTATTGATTTTATTGCTTACATATTTCTGAAAACATTTAATCAACATCACATTTTTTCTAAGCTAAAAGAAAGTTTATATGGCATAACCTATATACTGGTATTTACCCATTGCGGTGGAGAAGAAGGGGATATATATGAGTCTATGAATTTGAAAGAGTTAAACACTTTTAGCAGTACTTTTTGAGTCAAAATTATGTATTATTTTAAGTACTCTTCAACTCTCTCTTTCCCTGTATACCTGTTACCGTGCGCAATGTAATTCATTTAATCCCCAATCACTACGTATGGATATCTTCTCCATATAAGCATGCCACAACCTTAAACTATTTCAGCAATAATAAAAGTGCAACATACTTTAATAAAGAAAAGGTTTAGGTTTCAATATTAAAATTTATTCTCACTAGTCAATTGTATTTGATGTATTGTAGCCTATAAGGAGTATTTGAATGATATAATTTACATCTGTTACATCTGGTCATCAATTCATGCTTTATAAGCCAGCGAAAATATCCATGAAAGCATTATACATGGGAGTTTTATCTCTCAACAGAATTCTTAAGTTCAAGACAAACTGATAAAATGTTTCACACTTTTAACTTTTCATGCTCTTGTTTCGGCTTCACACCCACAACGTTCCTTCGTACAGTGCTATTTCTTTTCATAAGGTACAAACGTATCATATAATAAAGTTGTAAGGGATAAAAAATAGAATAAATAACGACAAGTGAATTTTGTCGGCTTTAGTTTATGCAATATGTTTTTAACGTGCATCTTAAGTCTGGCGAGTAAATAAGTTATAATAAACATTTCTATTAATGTAAACAAATAGCGACCTATATCTTCACAATGTATTGTTATTAGCTATATAATTCGCTATTACAGCTTCGTCAGGGACCATCAACGAGGTTAGCGATAGGTATGAATTGTTATTTTATTTGCTTTAACAGTAATGTTTATTACAAACCTCAGTTTCAGTTAAGCAAAGATAAGTTATAATGAAATTATATGTAGAGTCATATTTCTTATAAGTCAACTTCGACAAAAACAATAATCTAATGATGTAGTTCTGCCATATTAGAGACTATAAATTTAATTCAGATTCTGTGCATTTCTCAATTTTAACACTTGTACGCATGTTGAGATATGTTTTGCTTTTTGGATCATTCAGTAGAGTGTTCCGCCAGTTTATGTCATTTCCTGATCCTTTATCTGCAATAGTCTTCTGGCGGTCATTACAAAGTGAACCTTTGATTAAAAATGCACTTAACAACTGCTATATTTGGTAAATATGTTTGTTGCCTCCCCCCCCAAAAAAAACTTACCCAATTAAAACATAAATGACATTTTCATCTAAAATTATAACATATATATATATATATATCACTTCATAGCTTCGTTTTAACAACGTATCCTCAAAGCGAATATGCACTGATATTGTCCTTTTACTATCAAAACTACGCAAATCCAAAATAAGCTTTCCGCCCTTCTGAGCAAATGCTGGTTAGACATGCTATAAATGATAAATACTTATAACTAACAATCCGTGTTTACATCTACCACAAGTGCAGGCCAGAACAAACAGTTATGATACTCTAATTTTACATATACATATATTACAAAATAAAATACTTTGAATGCATGTAATGTACGCAGCTTGCAGCAAATACAAAAGAAAAAAAATTGGTTGCACTTGTTACAGTACAATGATAAAAATTCCAAGATGAATATCGACATCAACTTTTCCATTAATTTTACAGAACTATTCCCACTGGCTGGCTTGCTGAGCAAATTAAAAGTAATCCAACGTTGGCAGAAATCTTTGAAGGAAAGACCGTTGGCATTAACGGTAAGAAAATCGAAGCCTGACAAACTATTTCTGATGAACAAATATTAATGAAAAAGATTTGATCAAGTAACTTCAGTGTATGTGATTATCTATCTTTCTGTAACTAAAGAATATTTAAACCAGTGCAACTCTGGAACGTTTCTTTTGAATCACCTCCGTTTGTTTTTCCAGGTGACCGTCCGGTTTCTCAAGATGACTTGTACGAGGCTCTTTGATCATGAATGGATACTATGGGCCATAAAGTTTAGCTATACATCATGTGTATTACATAGAAGAAAAAAAGCTTATTTACTGCTAGAGTTTTCGAATTTTTTTATTTCCATACATAAATATTTGGAACCCATTAGATAGTTTGGCATCTACTGTAAGAAAAAATTGAGAATAAAACATAATTCTATTATTCTGTACGTAAGTAAGTGCTATTTATCATGTTTTTCTAATTCCAGTTTTATGTTATTGATGTAAAGTAAAATAATGGGTTTACGAAAAATTATTTAAAAGTTTTAACACTACTGTTATCCTAAAACAAACTCGATTAATACAAATGTATACACATTGTAGTCAAATACGCATTTCATTATCAACAAATCAAACATTTGAAATAGGAATTCACCAAACAACTATCCAGACGTACGTAATAAATATTAATAACTGATGTATTTATATGATTTAATCATTACTTATGGACAGACGTTTGTTTAGTCCAGTCTCTCTCTCTGGTAACTAATCTTTATACAGGTAGTATACTGGATATATTCGCTTATGATCAACAACTCACACATTGTATATAAACTGATAATTTATAATTACTATACTTATTTACTAGTGTTTAGACGCTATAGTCGTCGTATTTCTAGTTACTCAGCCTATGCTGTATAGTAGAAGGAGCAGAAAAAAATATAATATGTTCATACCATTCGGAGTTACTAAACATTATTAAAAACTATTGAACAAGTAAGATATTTAGGTTCATTTAACATTCACTCCGATAACAATGATATTGTTAGCAGCATTTCTTTCTGTAGTGGTATATAAACCAGTTCGAAGCACATTCTCAAAGTGTATTTGTTATGGCATTTTTTTTTTTTTACAAAACGTATTTGATCGTCTAAATTTCCAGCTAGATAGGAATAACATCATTTTTGCTTAAGTTATTTTCTTATAAAATATAAACGTTAAATACATTGAAAATTATAATACTGTTTCGACGTTTCAGAATAATATGGTATCTTCGTTATAGCATGAGAGCATGCCTTTACAGCATACACAAAGGTTCTTAAATAATTTTGTTTCACGATATTAACATTATAAGTATGTGTAAAGGTTATATGAAGAGGAACAGTATTAGTTATTTATTTTTATTCAGTATTAATAAGTTGATTTGAGAGACACGAATTTCTTATCGTCTTTTGTCAGTAATTAGTTATGACCCTCTGATTCAAAATCAGAAAAGGTATTAAACCCTCATGCAGTGGATGATTTTGGACTTCGAGAGGCCTAAGGTATAATGAAAGTATTATCTAGATAGCTTTTAAATATTTCAAATAGAATGGTTCTTGAAGTTACATTACAGATAATTTAACAAGTGTTACATGTGACGATTCTTGAAGGTTTGATTCTTGGATGTGTCGCACATCATGATTTTCTTGAGGTTCTAATCCACGATGAGTCTTAAAAGTATTGTATGTTATGATTTTACAAATCATCATGCTTGATAGTTCAGAATCCATTGTTCTCGCTTGTTTTCAACCAATCATCTATATAATAAGATTCGGTGTTTTCTGTTTTACGTAACTCCTCTTAAGCCGACTTCTAAACGAATCGTCTTGGTCCCGAAGTTTGAACAAACGTAAAAATTTTTATTCCATATTTTGGGGAACCCGGGGATTTCCAGAAAACTTCTTCTCCTAAACTGTTGGACTCATCAACATCTAAGTGGTGCCAAACGAATCATTTCAGCCCCATAATTTACACAAAGGTATAACTTTTTATCCAACCCCTTAGGTAACTCAGGTGTTTTTCACGAAAACATTTTTATGGGATTCTCCGAAAGCGGACTCCAAATTTGGCATTGATTTACCTCAGAGCACGTAAGTATAGTAGTTCAAGTATTAAATTTGCATTTTAACGACCCTGTAAATTTGGGCCATAAGCCCACGGGTTGGCTAGTATACTATGGTTTTGAGATGTTTCATACATATTACTGTTTTTTTCAAGTTGTCAAACATCGTGATTTTTAGATATGTCGTCATGTCATTATTCTTAACGTTGTCATGGAAGAAAGAAGGATCTCGAGGTTTAATATAATGACTCTTTACTCTGGTAACAAAACAGAGGTCCAAGCAGACTCGAATACAGTGCATGATTAATTCATTGCAAATCTAGTGCTATGCTAAGTATCGGATTTTGTTGTAGCCATGCTTGATATCTTTTAGCCTAAAAAAAAAGAGATGATAAATGTGTAGTGGAACATTCACGTACCTTTACTGACACTGGAATCCACTTGGATCTCTGTTTTCAGAGAGTTAAATTTATGCACAAGGTAATTCTTCAAGTTACTATATTTCTCAAAGATGTTGTATTATTACTCCTTAGAAGCCAAACTCAAAAACAGCGATTTAAATGTGTTATATATAACTTTTTCATACTCATCGTATATAGAGTTCTCTTACATTTGATGATTATTAAAGTTATCATCAATACGACAATATATAAAATTATAACCAAATAATTTTTAAAGGTGCCATGTAAAATATAAAGTTACTTAGTTTCCACATGCGACGAATTTGATTAATAAAGAAAAACAAAACACAAACTTTCAATTTTTGGGAAGCACATTTTATTTAACTTTTCCATTAAAATCTTTTGGATGTTGATGTAACGTTTTTAAACATTTTTTTTTTCAACTAGAGATTTTAAGCTTTGGTTTAGTGTAACAAAAGGGGTATGTCAGAGACAATGAAGAGATGGATTAATTTGCAGATTTAGATTATTTTGTTTATATTTAGAGATGAACGCGATTTGGGGCAAATGGAATATATACGTATATAGAGAAGTTATTTAGCAATATATTGCAAAATGTTCATAGCCAAAAACAACAGAATACATTATGGTAACATACGACTTTTTTTTTCCTTCTGAATGAAGCGTTGACCCGTACGACTAACTTGTTTATTCTTCGTTTTTGTGTATTTTCTACAAAGAAATTTAGTTGTTAGGTGAACTCATTATCACCAGCCTCGTATTAAGATCACTTCAAGGCTCGATACGCGTCATTTTATTTATTTGGCTATTAAAACAAAACGTTATCTTGGTTTATAAAAGCTATACCACCACATGCATGAGTTAGCTAACATTTCTAGTACGTCCCAATAATATATGGAGTAATTAGTACGTTTTTTTTTTAACCAGAAGGAAAGAAAGTTAAAATATTTTGCTAAAGGCACTTACAAAGAAATGTTTTTTTAAGTGTGATTCCTTTAGAGTTTTACTTCAAAACATGTATATGCTATAATATTGTTGATAATCTCTATCTGAAATAGTTTTTGTTGCTTTTTCACACTTGAAAAGAACCTAGAATCACAAAACAATATATGAATCATAAAAGTTTAATTCGATAATCCCACTATTTTCGGGAAATAAACTTTGGGTCTTTTCCGTTTGGTGACCACCAACAGATCGTTATGAAAATAACACTAGTAATCTAATAAAATAAAATAATTAATAATAAAACATTATATGATATTTATCAAGCAAATCCTGCGATATTAAACAATTATTATTTTTGAATAAATCTTCATCTTTGTTTATATTTCTCCATATAAATTCACAAAGATAAGAGTCAAGCATTTGGCGATAAGTTCCACATTGACGCTTATTACTGTTGGTGGGAACCAAACGGAAAAGAACTTAAGCTTTCATTCTTGAGATTACTTTCCGAAAATGTTCGATTTCCTTATAGTTTAATATTTCATTATTTTCTGGGGTCATTTCTTTAATTAAATTAATGACTGATAAATGACTCGGCGTTGTGCATTTTTTGCTAAAAGTGTATTAAGAAATTATCCCCCCTCCTCCTCCCTGTGGCTCAGCGTTATGTCTCGCAGCTTGTAATGCTAAAAACCGCGTTTCCATACCCGTGGTGGCCACAACACAGATAAGCCATCGTGTAGCTTTATTCTAAAGCCTAAAAAGGCTTACATGAAATATGAGAAATACCAAGTTTTAAATGACAAACATAATATTTAGCAAATGTATAACTTTCAATGGAATTTGAAAGAGAAAATGATATCAAATTCTGGTACGGGTTTTATCTATATAAACAACTTTTTAATTTTTCGGATTGAATCTTTTTTTGAAGTAATCGAGAGATTGGTTAGAGTTAGCAATCGAGTTTTCTTGCTTTTGTTGTTATAAGGAGTATATTATGAAACGTATTTGGACATATCGAATAACAAATAACATACGGTGACCACCTGACTATTATAGTTTCGAATCTTATCAGCTCTTAACATTTCACTCAGGTCGATGATAACTAATTTAACTAAAGCTCTTTATATGTCTAATTTGTGTGAAAGCAGCTAGTTCTGGATTACACCTATGTGTACAGGTTTTTACTCCTGCAAATCGACAAAGTCTTTAAAACTACTTAGCTTTCCAATTAGGAACAGCACTCAGATTTTTTTCCTTTTCTTGTTGATGCGGATTGTCACATGAAATATATTTGTCCATACTGGATAACAAATACTATACCATAACCATATGAGGGCTAGTTTTGAGCCCACTGGGTCTATTTTGCAGCTGATGAAAGCTGTCATAGATCGAAACTATAGTTCTCAGCTGGTTATGGTATAATATTTAATATTCAATACAAGCAAGTATATTTTGTATTACAATCCGAAATCTAAGTTCTTTTTGATCTGCGTTAGTATTCTCAAATGAATATAATACTGTTATATTTGGCAGTCATAAACGCCTTTCTCTATCCGTGGCTAATAAAAGTTTGACTGTTCAAAAATATTTCATTAAAAGTATGGTATTTCAAATGAAACAATCAATTTCATGTTATAAGATAAAATAATAATAAAAACATCATTAAAATTCCGATTGATATAATTTTTCGTGATTTTGTATTGCACAAATAAATTATTTGTTAACGTATTGTTAAATTATATATCAAGCATTTTGAAATATATGTAACATAATTCAATAAGGTTCAGTACTTTAATTGTGGTTAGGGCACTCAACTCGCAATCTGAGGGTTGCGGATTCGAATCCCCGTCCCACCAAACATGCTCGCCCTTTCAGCCGCAGGAGCGTTATAATGTTACAGCCACTATTCGTTGGTAAAAGAGTAGCCCAAGAGTTGGCGGTGGGTGGTGATAACTAGCTGCCTTCCCTCTAGTCTTACACTGTTAAATTAGGGACGGCTAGCGCAGATAGCCATCGTGTAGCTTTGCGCGAAATTCAAAACAGACAAACAAAACTTTATTTGTGTTTTTCGTTGAAGTTTATATAAATATAAAGTAAAAACTTCAACTAAAAACATTTAACGATCCTTACACTAAAAAAAGCTTTCCCCGAGTATTTGTTAAATATAGATAATCAAAAGCCCCTCACTGGGTCAGCAGTAAGTATACAGACTTACAATGTTAAAATCTGGGGTTCGAATCCCCACAATGGACAAAGCGCAACCAGCTTATTGTATAACTTGGCGCTAAAAACAAGGATAAACAAAAAATAATAAAATAATTATAGCTACATTATCTTGTAGCACTATAGAGGGCAATTCCTGACACTAAAAACAATAACAAATGAGCAGTTTTGGAGTGAAGTCTGAAAAACTACGTTCCTTTACAATTCAATTGTTAAGTCATTATCCTATGTCGTTTACTAGTGAAACAATTTTAACAGTGGATATTGTTCAAATATATCGTAGGTATTTTAAAACTTATTTTAAATTTAGATTGATTCGTATAACTGCAAGTATATCTTTGTGTTTTGCTCTCGCCGATTAGGCCTATTTTGTGTGAGTGAGTTCATTCGGCATTTGTTCTATGATTCAGTACGAATCGTTGAATGTACTTTGCACAGAGTAGTACATATTTTTTTTAATGGAGTTATTTGTTATATCATGTGTAAGCTTATCAATTTAGAGAAAATACCAATGTCTCGTGCGCAACTCCAAATTTAACTATGACGTTCTATTTTTTGTTTAATACTTTGCAAAGTTAAATAGTATATTATAACTATAAGTTAATATAACTTAAGTATGTGCTAAGTCTTAGGCTCACTAGTTTACTTATCAATTATACATACTATAACATAGACCTCTATTTTTTTTAGTGTTTATGCATAATAGATAACTTGTGTTAGATTTTTATGCCCCCACTTTGATTCTGAAGCAGAATGGGCATATTGGTTTGTCCCTATCCACCTGACCATTCAGTGATTCATCTCGATCTTTTGGACAGGATATCTCAAGTTTGGATGGATGAATTTTGACCAAACTTATAAAACAGATACTATTTACAAAATTGCAGATCTTCTTAACTTTTGAAGGTCAAAGATTCAGTGATACAAAGCAAATATTCTCCCAGTCTTGTGGATATGATATCTTAGACTGAAGATTGGTTGGGAACTTATATATACAGTATAAACATAGTACTAGTAGAGGCTGCATAGGTGTTTTAGAAACACAGTTTGCACTTTTGTCTTTCTACTATATATGATATATCTTCTTTAATGTCTTCCTTGCTCAAGAGAAAATAATTTAAAGATTTTAACTTATGCCTATAAGATAACCGTTCCATCCCTTGAAGCATACTAGTAGGCAAACAGTCTAACAATGATTACATCATACTCATAGGCTGGCACAATACCTGTTGGCACATGTAGGAATGGAAGATCTGTTCAAGGCTTATGGTATGTATGTATAGAAAACTACCTGACAGTGTGTGCAAGTATAATGACTTTTTGTGGTGCAAAGGAGTGAATATTTATCTGAAATACATTTTCAGTTAAGAAAAATGTTAACAGTATATGGTCTAAATCTATGGCTAATCTCTTGCAGCACTGTGAAATGAACATGATGGGTCAAATTATTGCCACATTTCTTATCATCCCTCCATGAGCATGCCTCAACACACACCATATTATTTTTAACACATTCGAAAGTGTTACCACAGAGCTGACACCCATGACATGAACACAGGAGGTCATCTGCTGACTTTCCCTCATAATCAGCAGCCTTTAGATCATCTCTATAACACTGTCACCCATTTCTGTCAGGTAGGGGTATGTCTGGCATGCAACATGTGAGTATATCCACATTTTGGTTTGGAAACAAGCATACTTGATATGCTGACAGAAATTCACTTCTGATTGTGGTAATTTCTTTGGAGGCAAAGTATTATGAATAAAGTTAAACTTAAATACATTGAAATTACTATGATGTTTGTGGGTGGCTTTTGAGTCATACAGTGTAGACATAAAATGCCTTGACATATTCAAAGTTTTACTAGTGTTATCTGTACATAGAACCTCAAGTGATGGAATTGCATTTTTCTTCCGAAGAGATTCCAATGACTTCTACACATCTTTTGTTCCATAGCCACTGTAAATGGATCAGATACTGTGGCATCTATAATAGGAGCATATGTTGCAAAAGTATGCATTTGCTTCCTTCCTTACATTGAAGTGTTGTAACTCATACTCTGATGATATAATATCACAAAAGAAAGTGGTGGAAAATGGAGATGTGCATCAAGGGACTACTCTAAGAAACACACCAGATCTTGCATTTTGACAGATTTTCTTTAGATATTTCTTGGTGAGGAAGCTCTGGTTGCTTTTGTAAATTAGCTCAGTTTTCAGTGCCATTGCATCAACTCTATTGATGTTCAGTGACTTTTCATGCACTATCTTAATACACTATGCTCCTAGTGTCCTATACTCTGCTTCTGAAAAACAACTTGAGCCAGAGAATGGAATGTTCCTTTTCTATATGGTTTCACAGTTAATATGAATGTTGTCAACACCTTTGTGGATATGTTTGCCATCCCTTTCACAGTAAACTAAGCCATGGGGAACATACACACCCTGTTCCATTTTGATGAACCTCCTGGTGTCTCAGTGGTAAGTCTGCTGGCTTAAAATGCTAAAAAAAATGGGTTTTGGTATTCAGGTTGGCACAGCACAGTTATTATGTTATGTAACTTTGTGCCTAATTACAAACAAACCATTTTGATAAGTTCATTCTTAGCAAGAGCAATATGTTAGTGCTGTAAATTTTCATAACTAGTACAAAAAACATAAGAATGAAGAATTAATGTTATTACTCTTTTTGAATGGTCATGGTGAAGTTGTTCTGCAGGTCCCGTGGAGTGTGGTTTAGGATAAACTATTGTGAGCAACATATTCTACAAGAGCCATAGTCCTGCTATTTAGGCTTTTTGTTTGTTTTAAATCAGAATCACTTGCTCAAATGCATCAATGTATAACAATCAAATGAGAGAAATATGAAACGTTTCTTTGATAATTTTAACCTAAGCTCAGTTGATGCCTAAATATCTCTTACAGTTTTGCTTCAGAAACACAACAGCATGAATCAAGCTTACAGCAAACTCTTAGAACTCCCAAGCTGAAATGGGTTAATATAATCTATAAAAGTAATATTGCTGCTGATTACAATGCTTGAAATAGCATGATCTCTTTCAGTATGCCCCTCGACGTGGATTCCTGTACGTGGTGAGGGGACCTCCCAGGGAAGGTTCTGTATTTACAGTTACTTTCTCTGGGATCTAAACATCCACCCACGTGTTTGCCGTGCGTGGCGACTCGTGAAGGGGAGGAGAGGATC
>NW_013671481.1:52412-58094 GCF_000517525.1 Limulus polyphemus | reverse complement strand
CAGGGCTCAGTCTTAGGACCTTTTCTCTTTTTGATTTACATCAATGACATCGATGAAGGAATGGTCAATAAATTACTTAAATTTGTTGATAATATTAAGGTCTTGGGTATTGCTATCTGTGAAGAGGATGCTGCACCTTTACAAAAGGATTTAAACCACTTAGTGAGTTGGGCAAATAAATAGCAGATGGGTTTTAATTATAATAATTGCATGACAATGCATGTAGGTTATCATAATATAAATAATAAGTATAATTTGGATGGAAATAACCTTAACAGTGTCAAGAAAAAAGGTATCTTGGTGTAATGGTTGATCAGTCCAAGCAGTGTGTTGTTGCTAGTGGTAGGGCAAATAGGAATTTAAATTCGATGATGAGGAACCCACTTTGAGACTAATAATGGCTGGAGGCGGCTTGAATGGGTAATGAAGAAAAACTTTAATATAAGTTTAACATAACAGCAAATGTACAACGTTTCGACAACTATATTAATGTTAAGAGCTGGCTTTAAGATTTTTATTTTTTAATTTATTTGATAATTTTAATTTAGTTTAGAAGATGGAACAGCCGAGGTGGGCCAATAAGTCTCTTGTCATCCTTAAACATTATGCTAATTTGTTCTCATGATTGCTTTACTATTACAGGGCAAGTAGTCAACATGTGACCAGAGTCAAATGCTTCTAAAAAATCATGTCAAGCACGTAAAAACTTAATGTGTGCAATTAGCACAAAAATATAAAGGTGATGATCTTAGACATGCTAGATAAAACATTGTTTATGGCCATAAAAAAGAGGAGTAAACTCTTAACATAAATCAGAATTTTGTGGTTTTGTACCATGAATTTATAATTTGCAGAACAAAGCCATTATAAATTGAGGATTTCTTTTGTTTATATTATCTACTTGATCATTCAGTTAATTTCCATTTAGTTGCCAAACAAGCTATTGTCTGACCAGGATTCTAATCCACACTGGGCATATATAGAAGGTTGATTATAATGTAATCAGGCCAGTGGCATGTTAAATAACCTACCTTGGCCAATGTGGGGGCCTACATAGATTGAATTGGGATTCATATCTTGCTTATTTATACAAGTAATTAGCAGTTTATGCATGTTGCTCTCCAAACTACAAGATGCTAAACCTCAACATGCATATTATATATATAATTATTAATATTACTTGACTTATACTACATCTAAGCCTAATTCTAGACTAAAATTAGTAGCAATAAAATACAGATGGTCTAATGTCATTCAGTCTCAGCAATATTGATATACTTGAGAAATAGAGGTCTACAGTGTAAGGTGCAGTAAATATTGTGTTCATGTCTTGTGCTCCATACTTTAAGAAGAAAATTGAATTGTTGGAAATGGTTTAAAGGTTGGCTACTAAGATTAAACCTGGAATGAAAAGGCTGTGATACAAGAACAGGTTAAGACCTCTGAAATTGTTTTCTCTTGAAAAAATATTAGTTAGAGGGTATCTGAATGTGAGATTCAAGATTACTAAGGGAAGTGATAGTTGTGATACATCATATGTTTTCATGCTTGAGAATGGTTGGACAAGGGCACACAAATAGTAGCATGTTTGGAATCATTTTCTTTTCTAACAGGTTGCTTGGCCTTTGGAATGGGTTAATTGCATTCAGAGTGATGGATATAATAAATTTAAGGGTAAATTTAGTCCTAGATTTAAAAAACCAAGTACTAGATTTAGGCTTTGAGCTAAAATAAATTATAATGTCTTCATACACATCCTTAACCTGAAATTTATGCTTGCAACTGCTTAGATCCAAATTTAGATTTCTATGTCTAGGCTAAATCCTTGGTACATTCTTATTTTCAGAGTACTGCATTCACAAATGGAGATCTCACAAAAAGGT
Source organism: Limulus polyphemus (assembly GCF_000517525.1). NCBI lineage: Eukaryota > Metazoa > Arthropoda > Merostomata > Xiphosura > Limulidae > Limulus > Limulus polyphemus. Next base: position 56,211 of record NW_013671481.1, on the reverse strand, counting down.
GTCGTTAACCTGGAGAAACAACAGCAAAGTGCCACTAAAATTGTCATTATTGTAAAATTAAGGGTATGAAGAAAACAAGACTGTTAACACTAGATTAAGACAGTTATGAGCAGACTTATTAAGAATGTTTAAAACTGTACATGAACTTGATGATTTAAAGGTTTGTAAAGGAATGTAACAAATGCTTTATGCTGCCAGAAAATTAAACTACACAGTCGTATTGATCCACTTTTGAGACAGAGGAGGCATATAATTAAACAAGTTCTAATCTACCACCGAGAAATTTACTACATCAAGAACCACTGGTGGATTCAAGTAAAAAGGACACTGAATACTGATTTAAATAGGAATAAATTAAATACTATGGTTGTGATAAAAAAAATCACTTAAGTCATCTAAACAATGTATTGTAGCAATAGGTCTAATAGGATTTTAGGTAGCATCTATAGAAATATTGAATACAAGGCAAGGGATATTACTGTTTCACTGTATAGATCACTTGTAAGGCCTCATTTAGAGTACTGTGTATAGCTTTGGACTCCCTTCCTCAATAAGGACATTGAATTGTTGGAGAAGGTTTAGAGAAGAGCCACTAGGATGACACCTAGGATGGTGGGATTATCTTATAAGGCGAGACTAAAATCTCTAGAGTTTGTGTCAGAGGGCATTTGACTGAGATGTTTAAGACTATTAAGGGTACTGATAATATAGATCCAAAGTTTTTTGTGTTGAGCAGAGAAAAAAATAGGACAAGGGAGTCATAAATTCAAATTTTGGCAGCGTAGAAGTCATCTGCAGTTTAGACAGTATTACTTTTCAAACGGGGTGGTTGGCTTTTGGAATAAGCTCCCTTCAAGGGTGGTGTAAGCAGAAAATTTAACTGAGTTTAAGAAAAGATTGGATGAATACATAAGCAGTAAGGGGTGGTTACAGTTGGGAGCTGGAATGGACATCCTTGATGGGCTAATAAGCTCCTTTTTGTCCCTTTACATTTTATGAATTTACTGTCTATGAGAAGGTCAAGATTTGGTCACCTAAAACGCTAACTAAGAAACACACAAAATATCTATAAATCTGGTACTACCCAAATTAAAAATCATATACATTAATAATATTCCTAAAAATTATTTAATAGTAGTGGGACTACAAATTTTTTCATACATTGTTTATGTGAAGAACAGAGACCTTGTGATGCCTGTAAAAAGAATACTTCAAGTTGTGGAGAGAGCTATAGCCACAGCCAGTGTTACATAATATATGAGCAACTGTACCCATCCAATCATATTTGGCTGATTTTGAAAAGTATCAGAATCATATGTTAATAGTAATAATTAGCCCTAATATTAATAGTAGTAGAAGTTGAATTAATTAATACCAATGGTATTAGGAATTTACATTACATTTTCAGTATTGATATTGGTTGTTATAATCATTATTGTTTCTTTTGTCATCTCCATAATAAAATTAACAAGCAATCTCTGACTCAACAGCAGAAAATGACTATTTTGGTAGGTGATGGGATATTCTATAGTATCCAGGCTTTGTAGGACATGATCCAGGGATAATTTTGCCATACTGTTTTTTTTTTATCCAAGTAGTCACTAAGGCACTTATACCCTACCAAAATGGATCATCTGCATACTATGGTTATACTATTTCACCATTATTTTGGTACTTCTCTCTCCTCTTAATTTCATTTTCTGTTCCTTACCTGTTCTTGAATCAATCTCCTCCTTCTGTTCTCATCCCTATTTGAAGACAAGTTGTCAGATACATCTGTAATTTTACAGCTCTTGTACACAGACGTAATTCTGTTTAGGCACAAGAAATCTCCTCCACAGGAGTATGTCTGACCTCTCTTACAGCTAACATTTTGGTCACATAGTGCCAACATCATTGCATCCACACCTCCTGTGCTTGTAAAACCACGGACATTATATTACTTTACGTTTGCAGGTTAGCTTTGAATCTGACCTTGTTTCCATCTCAAAAACTCAGAGATTCTGGTTCATTTTCTCAGCAGTTTCTCACAGGTTTCACAAAATGTTCAGGAATGGTGAGTCTTTCATAGATAATGTACTCCAACAATGACATGATCATTGTTTGAATTAGGGTAAATAAAAAATCTCTTAAGTTTCAACTCTACTGACAAAACCAACCACAACTTATTTGAATGTTATCCAGTTATAGATTGGCAGACACCCTGGATTCCTCAAATGTAATGCATTTCTGTATACTTTTAGAAAAAATGCAGTGGCTGGATACGCAGTAGTTGTGAACAATCTTTCAAATACTAAATACCTGGCAGTCCAAGTATTTTAATAACAGCAATAATAATGCTACTAATGATAATTTCCAAAACAAAACATAAATTATATCACAAATTATATATATATTATCATATTGGAAATTATGGACTGCCGGATATCTAGTAATACTAATAGTATTCCGAGGATCGTTCCCAGCGGTTTGTGAAAGTGAAACACACACAAATCGACACAACTTTACTGGTTTACAAGAATGATGATATTTATTTTTCCAGTGCAAAAGTTTTATTCAAATCATTGAAAATTGAAGACAAATCATTCTCGTAAGTTACCATTACTCATTTTCTAGAGAAAGTGAGAAATGATCGTACTTTATCAATATCCACATTTTTTACTGTTGGGCATATAGCCACTGTGATAATGATAATAATAAAAATATAAATGCCGGATATGGTTCCTACAATTACAATGTGCACTACCAATACCATTTCTGCTGCTGAGTCAGCGATTGCTTGTTAATTCTACCAATAAGTAATGTAATACTAATACTATTAGTAATCTCTTAAAGTTACAGAACTTGGATTTTTTTACAATACTCACATGGGTTTCATAGTATAACACTTAAAAGAAATACTAGTGTAAACTTTTAACAAAATAACCAAATATATTTAAATCTTGTAACGAAACACGCCATTAGACAGGAAATATTCAAATTTCCCAGCTGCATTCATTTAACCAATCACTTATGGCGTATTTTGCCCTCTGTTGAGAAAATAAAAACTTGCAGTGATTTCTTCATTATTTTTCATTAATATTAGCTTTAGTTTTTCATACTAAATACACACATAAAATGCAATTTCAGTATGTTTTGTTGAAGATATATGTCGTGTTATGCAGATAACGTTCAGAAATACAACTCACGATAGAAATAGTAAACAATAACTAGCTCCCATTCCTAGACATGATGTTCACCAAAACACATAACTCATATACTACGGGAGTTTACAAGAAACACGAAAAACAAATTCGAATATACATCGACTATAGACCAAATCACTGCATCAGTATAATAATGGGCATTATGAACCGCTTAGTTTCCAGAACGGACAGGATTTATAATACAGAATATCCTACGAAGAATGAAGTAAAATACATCACTATGATCCTCCTTGACAATTGAAAACTTGATAACAAAAATTAAAGCAGATAAACAGCAAGAATAAGGATAAATAAAATTATAGACACAGTCATACTCTCCTGTGTCAAAGGATGTATAAAATGCATAAAGTCCGAATGGTATTGTTACGTATCTGCTCGTTTGATAATTTCCGGTATAAATTTTTCCCGAGGAACTTCAGCGATACAAGAACTTTCTTAAATAAAACTAGTTTATTTTTCCGTTACAAACTTTGTAATACACTTAATTTTCACATTCACTTTAACTTAAACACACGCTATAATTCACAACGATTCATGCACTTTACTTCCGGACACTATCGCTCATATGACTCAATTATTTGTCTCTATCTCTC
>NW_013671481.1:43306-51376 GCF_000517525.1 Limulus polyphemus | reverse complement strand
CACAACTTCCCATAACTTCCTCGGTATAGCCGTTTGCCAATTCGTCAATTTCCCATCTGCAGTTTCCCACCTCCGGAGAAGAATACCATCTTCAAGCCTCAACTGGTCCCATTATGCCCAATAGTTCTTTGTCACAGGGCTTAGACTGGACACCTTCTCCCAAGAAGGGCGCAAAACACTTGCTTTTAGGAAATCAATCATTGGCTTCAAATCTTGGTCTTTCTCCTGTTCTGCTTTGATATCTATATTTGGTTCCACTTCACCATCATCAACTTCTTCAGTCACTTTGACTTCAGCTTGATGACACCTGGTTAGTCCAATCTCTTATTTAACACTTAACGGAATTCGGCTTTTATTGTTCTCAAACGTCAGTTTATCAAAATTAACTACACACTTCCTCAGTAGTAAGTTGTCCAACCCTAATAAGCATTGTTCTTCAATGTCAGCCAAGTATACTTTGTGTCTGTCCTTCATGCCCATGAGCTCAATAGTTACCCACACCGGTCTCCACAACCTTGCATAATGTCCTGTCACACCACAGAGCTTCTGTATGGCTTCTGGTACTCCTTTGTGATCCAGCACCTTGATACTCACAAGGGTTTGCTGAGATGCAGAATTTATGACAAAGTTGCACTTTTGGCCATCCAGCTTTCCTGTCACGTAGACACTATGTGTATTTGGCATTTTACACCTAGCTGTTGGGATTTTCACGATGGGGGTTGGTGGGCATACCTCAACACCAATCACTACTGGTTTCCCGGAGGCTGACCTATTGGTAGTATTCTTCTTACACTGGCTCCTTATATGACCTTGCTCTCCACAGTTCCAACAACCTTTCTGGGTAGCAGCCTTTCTTGCCATAACATCTTCCCTGTGTTGAAGTTGCTGGCATTGAGCTCTCTTGTGCCCAGGTTTGTTACAGTGCCAGCAAAGTCCCTCAAACTTCTCCAAAAGCTGCCCTCTTCTGGCCTTGAATCCCGATGACTGTACCAACTTTGGTACCTCTGTGCTGGACTTAATGTAGGATTCGAATTCAAGAGCTCTGGCCATTGCATCCTGCATAGTAGAGGAATGTGCTTGCTTCACTTGTATCTTCAGTTGTGGACTGTCCAAGGCATCTAAAAACTGATCCCTCAGAAACAGCTTGAGGACATCTGGTGGTGCAGTTGAGTAGGCCTTGTGTGCCATACTTTCCAAATCCTGTGCCAGCTCTTGCAGGCTCTCCCCTTTAGCACGGACTCTCGTCCTAAACCTAGCTCTGTAGACTTCAGACTGATTTTGAGTTCCATACCTGAGTTCTAGAGCAGTTACCAGTGCTCTATGGTTGTGCCTGTCGTCTGCTGACAACTGTCCAAGTATTTTCAGTGGTTGTCCCTTCAGGCTCGTTGCCAAGTACACTGCTTTCTGCTCCTTTGTCCATCCATTCATTTCTGCCAGGAGCTCAAATTGTACTGTATATGCTTCGCATGGTGCCTTCCCATCAAATTTCTGTGGTTTCATTCGTACTAGATCATCCCTATTGCTGACACTCTTTTTTTTTCCATCCCACACTCTGACACCAATTTGTTAGGTATCTGCTCGTTTGATAATTTCCGGTATAAATTCTTATAGACTATAGTGTAATAAACAATTGTACCTACATTTGACTTATTTTGAATATATTATTTTAAAACAAGTTAATTGTGTACTATCTGAATATTGTTCGAATGTATTGCCAACAAGTCATAGACACCTATTGTAAAGAATCCCGGCCCCCTAAAACTTGACAGTTAAAATGTTATTAAAAATGTTACAAGTGGAACAAATTAAACTTATAGTTTGAACATGATGGGCGTGGATCTTTACAAACAAGATAACCAAACGTTAAACTTCTGAGTTAAGATAATCTTATTACAATAAGTTATGAAACAGAAATTATCACAAGATCTGCTTAGTAATAAATCACTTACCAACTCTCAATTTACTTATGAGCTCTATTAGAATTGGAAGCACTATATAATCTAAAACTCCACATTTTCGAGCTCCTAGCTTATGTAGTTCAAGATTACTTTCCATTTATACTTTTATTTTCTGCCACACAATGAGATTACAATTCAATGTGGAATTTGTATTTGCAGTTGACAAAATATCTGATCAAATTATTCACACAGGGCGACAGTTTGGTTGTTTCAAATACTTGTGCAAGGATACTGAAGTATTAGATGTCCCTAATTTTGATCCAAAAGACAGTTAACAGCATACAGTGTCAATTCTTGGGCTACTTCTGTCTGACTAAATAGTGGAATTTGACTGTCACCCTTATAATGCACCCCAAGCCTAAAAGTATTGGTCACATCTTTTTCCGTAGTATAGTGGCTGCATTCAAGAGCCATACGTTTATGACTTGCAAACACACTCACATGTTCTATTATATCTCAAACCTGCAATAACACTGCTCCAATTCCACTATTACTGGCATCAGTGTCCAGCAGGAATTCAGTATTCTGTCTTGAATATACCAACATAAAGCACATTTCAAGAACTGGAATGCCTGTTCACATTTCTCATACTATCTGAAGTGCATTTCCACCTTAGTAAGAACTGATGATGGTGAGACGATCCTAGAGAAGTTAGTAGTATGATGAAAAAACCAAAGAAAGTGGGAATTTCTTGTTTCATTACAGATTGATGTCAAGCATTTACTGCTGCTGATTTAGCAGGACCCATGGAGATTCATTCTATACCCACAATATGAGTGAGAGTTCTACTTCTATGTGCATGAGTGCACACTTTCAAGGCTGCCTTTTTTGTCTGCTGGAATAACATTTATTAGCTATGTTCAGAGTTGAATGTACAACCAAACATCAAGATGTCATCGACATAAGTCAGGCACTTCTCTCAATGAAACTCATTCAGTATAAGCTTTGTTAACTTCTCAAAAGTGCCAGCTGTGTTATACAGGCTGAATGGCAAGATGCAAAACTCACACAATCCATCTCGAATGCTAAAAGCAATCTCGGGTTTACTCTCATCCTCTAATTCGACATACCAGTATGTGGATGCCAGGTATAAAGTACTGAATCAACAGGCCTTTTGCAATATATTTAAACATTCTTCTTTTTGTGGTTAGAAAGACTCCGAAATAAGTTACTATGTTCATCCATCTAAAATCAATGCAGAGCCTTGGTGTATCTTTCTTATTTCTGGTAATCACTAAAGGAGATTACCAAGCACTCTCTGAAGGGTTTATGATTCTGTTCTTTAACAATACTGTGTGTCACCTGTATCTATGTCATATTGTGTGACTATGGTTCAATCCAGTCAGTCATCTAGTCTAATAAATACATTAGCATATATCGCCAACAACTTACGAAGTTGCTGCAACTGCATTTAGTATAGTTTATCTGCATGATCCTCACTAATGATCTCAAGTTTGTTGGTATCTGAGTATTTACTTTCAGACATGGCGTGACAGATGCAACTTTAGCATTACCTTCAGCATTGGTTATTTTTGCTTTGCTTACTATGTTAATAATCATTCCAGCATGCAGCTGAATAACCAGTAGTCTATAACTGTAGAAGAACATTGGGAATTCATACTCCTTCTGACAGATAACTGCCCAAGCTAATGGCACTAGCTCTCTAGATAGAAGACACGGGCATGATATGTACAGCTGATGCACTAGCCATTGTTTATAATAAACCATGAAATACTACTTTTGTTTGAGGGGTGGCGATTGTAACTTCTCTCACATACACTTTTGCAATCCACTGTTCTTTTGTTTGGGGGTGGCTATTGTAATTTCTCTCACATACACTTGTGCAATTCACTGTTCTTTGTATTCTTATGGCTAACATTGGATAACTCTAGTGTGAAAAAATAATTCATCTGTTGCATAGGCCAAACTGACTGATAAAATCTACAGTACACCTATTCCAAGAATGCTGATGCCAAAACCAAGGTTGGCACCAACTACCTCTATTCGTTAAGCAAACCCTCCTAGATGTAGTCGGAGTGTGATCTCTCCTTTCATGTATAGCTTATCTCCATTTGCCAAAAAAAAGTTTGTGCCAATAAGTCTGACTGATGGTTTTGCTTGTAGTGCCTAAGATATCACGATATCTAGCAGATTCTGGCCAATCCTTTATCAAGACCCATCTAGTCCTGAAAGAGCTGGGCTAATCCTCTCTCTCTCTCTCTTTTTTGCAAACTGTTCATTGCACTCCCTCCAAGTTAATGGACAGATCTGGCTTGGGCTTCTCTATTTTACCAGAGCTACAGCTGCAGCATTTACTGCCTGTTGTTAGCTCTCTTGAACTTATTGTACCATCAGTCAAAAACTAACAGCCTTGTCTAGCATTCTGGGATTATGTCCATACAGAGGAATCAGTGTCATGTGTTGCAGCATTTAAATCAAGAGAAGACTGAGATAGTACTGCACATTCAATGGGCGCCTGTGTGATTGCATTGCAATACTAGGTTGTGTGGTTGGTTGGTTAACCTTTGGCTTGGTTCAAACCTGGTATAACGTAAGTGCCTGGGTAGGTCAGTCTGTTTGAGGTGAAGTCTCTGCAGCTGTGCTACAGGCTTCTTACTCTTCTGCAATGACGCAAAGTTACTACTTTATATTGCATTGTGACAAAGACTGCCTTAGTAAAGGTGAGGATGTCTCACTCCTAAATGATGCTACATCATTTGGTAGCCCTTCCAAATTTGCCTACACAGATATCTTTGGAATCTGCTTAGGCTAATGCAAGGTTAGCTTTACCACGCAAATGGTACAGAACATTCACATAAAATCAAGCATTCAGTTTCACCCATCCCTGAACCTTTAATTCATCCTGATGTAATGCTGTTTTCCATTGGGTTGAACCTCTAGTGCAACTCAATAATTACTGTCTCAGAGTTGCTCCTCACCCAAATGCTCAATGAAGTCAAGGACCAGGTTGTCTAAATTCATGGAAATGGTACAACCCTTTTTTTGTTGTGCCACTGAATGTAATTGGAGTGAGCTGCCTCACCTTGTGCATGGGGACCCACGATTGTGGCCAAAAACTCTCATTTTGGACTTCTCTGACTGAGATGCCCACAAACATGTTAGCAAAACATAATAGGACCTCTAAGAGGCATCTATGTTCTAATGAACTATAGGCTCCTGATCCATAATGGCAGAGAAATAGGATGCTCTATGCAGTCATTTGTTGGTTCTGCTTGATCCTATGCTCCTTCATGGATCATGTTAACTTCAACAGTGTATCTTTCAGTTCAAGTAGGCTCAGCACTTCTAAATGACCCACTCTCTTTGTGCTTCACCACTTTCTTACCTTCCTTTGAAATGACCTCAGTCTGTGAGCATTGTTTACCAAAGATAACTCCAGTCTCAGTTCATCTGTAAGTGGCTTCAACGAGAGCTAGGGTTGAGATACTCTAGCTGTCAAAGGTCTGGGAGTCCTATACAAATCACCCCACCAAGTCTCTGACTTACCAGGTGTCAAACTACAACATTGATCCTCAGTTAATGCTTTCTTTGCATTGATATTGAACCTCAGGGGGAAAACTAAATTGACTGGTCTAGATCCATCAGATGCCAATAGTTTTCCGTGGTTATAAGCCACAATGAAATAAAAGTCAGGAACCTTCAAACAGCAGTCCAGGAGATGACTTTTCCTAAGCCCAACAACTTTCTCAGGAAACCGTCCTCCTCTTTGACCAACTCTCCCTGTAGATCATAAACCCTTCTAGCTGTTGAAAATAACATTTCTTTAATCAGAAGTATTTTTAAACTTAATAATACAAGAGTTCAAGTGAGTGGCAGTACTCATTTCAGCAACTATTAGAAAACTTTACAATAACGATATCCTACAGTCAAGGCACCAAAAGTTTCTCCTACTGAGACTTTGTGCTGTATTTAGGTGAACTGAATATTAAATAGAGCTAAGAGATAGGTTAGCTACATAATAGTAGATTTGTTCAAGACACTAATTGCAAAGAATGACTAAAACAGAATAAAAGTGTGGTTACGTGCATGTAGCCACTTACTAATTGAAAACACAAAGATTTGTTATGAAGTTCTTATTTTACCCAATGAACTCTAAGTCTAATCAAACCTGACCCACAACTTAACCTCAGAAGTAAACCTTATCCTAGTATTAATAATAACCTTAAAATAAACATAACAAGAAAATAGTAATAAAGAGGCCAAATAAAATAAAAAATAGGAAAGAATAATTAAAACAAAACACACGTAGTGGCTTCCACAATAATTTCTTTTTTATTCATTTCGATTAAAAAATAAAACAAACATTTCAATAACTCTCCCGAATTGGAAGCCAAAATTCCATATAAAGGACGTCAATTACTTATCACAAAACAAGACTATATCTAACAACAAATGAAGTATATCCTGTGACTCAAAATAAAATGGCTAAAATAAAATCCAAACTAGCCCTAAAGGCTTATACGTGTATCTATTTTTAATTCAAGCCTTAAAACACCTTTTTTTAATGCATTAGGTATACATATGGCGCTAAGGGCTTCATAAAGGCATAATCAGTAGCAAATTCCCGAAGAAGAAGCACATGCACTCAAGTATCTTTTTTACAACACTACAAGATATATGCTATATTGTAGTGTTAGCTCTAACATGAGAGTGATCATATTACTTATAGTTTATAGTAATACCATTATTAGTGTCACAGCGTTACTGCATTTAAGTAGTTAATTGTCTAAACTCTAAAATAAATATAAGTACTTAAGCCTACATAAAAAGTTATATTAAGACCACGTTTACTCTCAGTTAGATTGAAAGAATATCGTCAGATTTAGCCTACCGTAACTTATCGTTAGCGTTTGATTTCCAGTAACTCAACGGAGACCATCTTGTTTGGTATCTGTAGCTTTTGGAAGATTTAGGTGTTATCCATGAGCTAATGCTTTGGGTATCTTCTGTCAGGTATATCTCGTTTTTCTTTGACATCATTGAAAGTGTTTCAGCCCTCATGACAACCCACTCCTCTAATTCGGAAAAGTAAAAAGAACTGTCTTTTAGTTTTTAAGGCCAACGATAATTGACTAAATAATTTTTGTATTTTGACCTTGTTTTAACCGTATATTTGGAAGTTAAAACAAGGAATCTCATTGTTGCACGAGAATTTTAAAAGTAGCATTGTTTCACGTGATATTACATTGTCCTTCTTCACAGCTTTGTTACGAATGTTACAAGTAGAATATAAAATATAGTCCTTTTTTTTGCCCTAAAATCTTAAAAATACGTATTATTACTTTGAGAAAAAAAACTTTTGTATGGCAAAACTTCTTTCTTCACAAAGTAATAATGTCTGTAAAAATCTTCAGAAGAGCACTATCCACATTAAAATGCATATTCTATATTACTGAGTCTGTGGATCAGAATTAAATAATAGGTTGAACAATCGCAAAGGTTTTTTATATTTTTATTCAAAGAAGGATGACGTTTCGAGCTAGCATTCTTCGTCAGATCGTACATCTTACAACAAAGGCGCATACGCACAATTCAGTGAACTTGCGTGCGTAGTATTTGGAATGTTGAGCGTGAAAAGTTTAAACAAAATTACATCTATTAGATAAAAATTACAAGTGATGAAAAGATAAATAGATAGCAATTAAAACTGAGTCAAGATAGCAATTAAAATTTACACAAAGAATGGAAAAATAGAAATCTAAAGGAACGAAAAGTGTTCATCTGAACCAGATGATTGTATGGTCCATAGATTGTAGATTAATCTCCTTTCCACTCATTCTTTTTTGTGAATGTCTGTTGGAGCACTAATAAGTCCAAGAATCGAAAAATCCTCAACTGTATGATTGTTGATGGTTAAATGTTTGCCTATAGGTGTATCTTGGTTCTGCAGTTTAATATGGTTTAGAAGTTCTCGTGCTCGATCACCGAGTCGGCGGCCTGTTTGTCCAATATATAAATTATTGCATTTTTTTGCCAGTTATACAGTAAGTGATACGTTCAGTGGTACATATTGTTGCGTCAGCGAGGTCACGTGACTAGTATCACGCCAAGTACTTCTCGAACCTTCGTGAATTATCGGGAGACTACTAGG
>NW_013671481.1:7952-43296 GCF_000517525.1 Limulus polyphemus | reverse complement strand
AGGACTTGTGTCGCTAAAGTTTCGTCGGAACGAATTTACGGAAAATTAACTAACGAACAGAGATGTAACAATATGTAAAGGACTGTCTTATGTCAAAAGTTGTGTTCTTACCTCGTACATGTGTAGTACTGTTTATATGTGGGTATATGGATCAGAATGCCAACATTGATGATGTTTCAATTTGTTTAGGATTGATGAAATAGCCTATTCAAATAGTAGGCAAAAGTATTGTTCTACACTCAACCTTATTTCCAGAAATGAAAGATTATCATATTTCATGCACTATAAGAAATATAATTTTTATAAAAATCTGTGAGATCTTACATAAAAGGATTATTTGTTTTATATTGATATGGATTTCATTAACTAATAAGCTTTAGATAATATTTCTTGTTTTTAAATGTAGTATGAATATTCTGAAACTGAGTTTGCATGTCGAATGATGTAAGTGGTTTATTTATAATTATGGAGAGAAAATTGCTCAAAATATAATAAAAACGATAATGGTTAATGTCATTTGTTCATCTTTTCATTCCTAATAAAAAAAAATTGAAAATATTTCTGCTTGTTTTATATTATTGAATGAGATATATACAGCTAGCTCAGAGTGCTTGTCATATTACAGTAAATGCTGAATAATATTTCTTCTGAAAATGAAATCTAAATAAATGCTTTATGGACATGTTTTCTAAAAATTAATTATATTATGGGAGCTATGTCTATGAAGAATGTTTATCCTTTTTATAGTATTTCACGAAAACATTATTTTTTTTGTTTGTATTTGCTCATCTCCTGTAAGTGGTCCTTGATTAGAATTTTGACTTATCTATATTTTTTGTTATGTTCAAATCTGCTTCTTGATAAAGCCTTATAGATTGAACCATGTGAAAAAGTGGTTCTCGAAGAAATATTCCTAAATGGTCAGACGCCTGACCCTGCGATTTATCAATTGTGATGGCAAGGCAAAGAATTTGATGGTGAATGGTAAATGCAAGAAGGTATAACTTTTCATAAATAATGTTTATACGTTTTTTGACTAAATTGTTAAAAATCTCTTGCCTAAGGTGAAAAAAAATCAATAATAATGTATTGTAGCTCCATTTATTGGATTGAAAATATATTTAAGTCACTGGTGTTTATTATATAATATATTATCCCTCAATTAATCTATAATTGCATTTGTATTTTTCGAATATTCAAAGAGCTTGTTGTAAGTATAATAATTAATAGATATACTAATAAAAGAATGAACCAAAAATTCAGATTCGACTGGGATTCGAACGAAATACTTCTGCTTGAGACAAACCTCGAAGATAATTTGAACGTTGAATTTACAGAATAGGTTAAAGAATTGCTAACTTTTTATTTATTCTGATTTTGATTAGTTTGTTTGCAATTAAGCACAAAGCTACACAATGGGCTATCTGTGCTCTGCCCACCACGAGTATCGAAACCCGGTTTCTAGCGTTGTAAGTCCGTAGACATACCGCTGTGCCACTGGAAGGCAAGGAAGTTAGACAAACCTTTTTCAGCTACTCTCTTTTATGTAATTCAAAATTTTAAGTATGCTTGATTCTAATGCTAATTATTATCTAGTACTTCACAAAACTTTGATCCAACTTTCCACTGGTGCATCATGTGAGGGACAAGTGAAATCTTAGCAAATCACCATTGCAAAAGTTGAACAATGTGAAAAACAGGAATAATTTTCAATGACCAGCCACACTGATCGTTCTATGCACTGGAAGCATTCAGTATTACAAACTAAATTATATATATCTCAAAAACATTGCTATTAGGATTGTTACATTTTTAAACACTGCTTTATTTATCTAGTACCTAAGAGAGTTTCAAGAATTAGATGAGTGTATTACAATAGCATTCAAACCACACTATATTTTTCATATTCATTGCCCACGACGCGTTTCGTTCAATCCAGAATTCATCAGGCCGACGGAATTCAACAAACTCAGCACTGTTTGAAACATTATATATATATATATATATACAAATCATTTAAAAAGAAACATTTGTTATGGTGTGTAAGCCTTTTACAAGCAAGCAAATAATTGTTATAAATATACTTGTCGTAAGACATTAGTAATAGACCTATTACGCTTTTAAACTACATTCTTTATCCAGTCGATAAGGGTTTTTCAAGCACTAGAAGAGTGTATAATAATAGTATTACAATCACACTATTTTTGTCATATCCATTTCTGACGACGCATTTAAAACTGTGAATTTTCCATGGAGAGAAACTTATGCACAGCGTGGTCAAATTTGAATATTTTTCTTGATCACCAATCTTCTTTGTAATAAAAAACAACAACAACAACAAAAAAAAAATACATCATATGAATATACATATTTTATATTAATCCTGGCTTTTAATCTACGTCACAATATATGCACGTCTTCAGTTTTACATAAGTTGTTTCGTATAAGCTCATCAATTCCATTTCCAAATGTAAAATGTAAATCTACTTTTGATTGTCGGTCGCAAATTTTATGAACATCTGGTTAGCTGCAATTTTGGAAACACTCTCTCCATCTGTTTATCCTAGGGTTATCAGTGAAATTACCGTTCATTTGTTTGAGTTTTGTTTGTGTATTTTCTAACATTTTCGGATAACGTATATTCACGTGTGTTTTAGTAAAGTATTCCATTTCTATTAGGAGCCAAAGTGTTTGATATCAAGCTAAAATCACACTATGTTGAATATCTCTTTGTACTTACCCACAAATAAAAATCTTATGAAGTTTACCTACTTGTAGAGTTGCTATGTGAGGCATTAATTTCCAATGTTTTAATCCTACCTCAACAGCAAAAAAGCATGCGACCATTATCTTTGGAACGTTTGCTGTCGTTCTTACCATAGACAGATTGGGTTAAATTGCTTTCAAGTAAATAATGATGCGTTTTTATTAGGACTATTCTCGACTTTGGTTAGTTCTGTTAACTGTTAGTATAATTACATACTTCATTTACTGGCAGATATTTATGACACTAATTAATTGATAAATATAGAATATCATTATGATATTCGCCACAACATATTAACCGCAGAACATTCAGTTATGATCTTAATTAGAAAAGTCTCGTTGTGGGTTGACTTTTCTCATTACTTCTTTTCGCAAGAATCGTAAACGAACTGTGATGCATTGCACGTCACGTTCATTCGAACGCATGATTTATTATTGATCATCATACTTCTATGTTCCTTATGCTTGTTTCTAGCCATATCATCGTAGATCCAATATGGTACTGCATCTAGGACATTTAAATCTATACACTATATTAGACTCTTCTTAACAGCTTTATAAATAACATTATACCCGACTATTGGAGTGAAACTTATAGCCTGAAATAAGTAAAGTGGATCCTTTCCAAACAAACTTTGTCAGTAACATTGTTTTATACCGACAAGCATATTTACAAATGTAATATCAATTCTCTAAGCTTTTCAAAGCAACTTATGGATTTGAGAGTTATCTTTAAGTCTAATAGCAGAGTGCAATGTATTTTCAGGTTCAAATAAAAAATATGTTTCTTTACAAGCGTCTTAGAAGGACGGAATCGTGTAATTCGTGCTCCATATGTCAATAATATCGTCTCTATTTTGTTTACGTATCGATTTGATTATCATGGTATTGATATGCGATAAGCTTATCTTTGTTTTAACAAATTCAGAATGCAGAATTTTTGTGCACATATTTTTATTTTGATACTTACTTAAACACCGTAGTTTACAATGAAAAGTAATTTAATGAACAAATTAGATTAAATCTTATTAATATGTAAGCTGAACAAGTACTTAAGAAAGAACAGTATGAACTCGACCATCTTAGTCAAACTCATCATTCTTGTAACATGTTAAATCATGATGAATGTGTATGTCTGTATTTAATATCCGCATTGACAAGAGTGAATAAATGTATTACTTAATCTATATGTAATGAAAGGGTAACAGTTAAATTTATCAGGTTCTATTAATGAAACTTACTGGAATACCGTAGAGAAAGAGTTAGCATATATAATTTGCATGTATCCTAACTTTGAAGATTTTAAGAACAAACAAAATCTGTAAAATAACTGTGATAACAATAAAAAAAGTTATTGACAAATTATTTCAATTGTTGTTTCTTATAATAAAATATATTGTCTTTTACATTATATAAATCCAACATGTTTACACTGACTTACAGCTCAATGTAATAATACCTGCGGTATATATTTGTTCTAGCATGTTATTAGTCAAATAGAATAAATTACCTTAAATGAAACATAAGGAGCATTCTCCAAAGTTATCAAAGTTTCTTGATTTTAGAAACTACACAAAACATATCATGCCTTGAAATCCGTAACAAAATTGACTGTCCCCCGTCGTTCTGAATATTAGATCCTGATCCTCATATTACTACTCCTTACAACATAAAACCGACGTGTTTAACCATACCCTAATATGCTATCTTCAAGCTATGTAAGTAAAGATTAGTAAAGTATCACACTTACTGAAACATTGGGGAATATTTAAATGTTTAATCATATGACAATGTAAATAAAAGAAATCTCTATAAATAAAATAAAAAACACATTCACCAAAATGATTTGAAACTATTCACAACAAAGTAACATATGTCCGTAGGTATGTTTATTTATTATTTTTAGACACATATATAATCCAGATCGAAGAAACTCTAAGAAGTAATGCCTAAGGGCAAAACACTGTGACTAATGCTTTCACCTTTGTTCATTAGTTACATGAAAAAAATTAAGTAATGCGTTCGTTTCTACAAAAATGACAGACAAACCAAAAATTCTATTTCAGTATCTTTCAAGTTTCTTACGATAAAATACAAGAAAATACATATCTTTAATTCACATTTTATAAATCCAGCATGTTTACTGTCTATCATTACAGAATAAACTTTCCAAGCAAAACAAGCTGTACGTCCACTACACATTAACTGTGACAATGAAGAACTTAACAGTCAGAAAAACAAAATTATATATTCATGCGATTTACATAACAATAAAAAAGCTAAATGTACGTCCATGAAATTCTCAATATTTGATGGTTCAATAGGAAATTATTTCCTACTTCTAGGTTGCTACTTTCTATTTTTGATCTAAAACTCACATATTTGTCGTTTAAATATAAGGTTACAAATAGAACTCACAAAGGTCAATACATAGTTTAACTTCTTGAAGGTGTAATCATTTAGACACGTAAAGAAGTAACGTTATCGTCCATCTTATAATTTGGACTATATTCTTCAATTTTATCCGAGAAGTAATATCCTCTAACAACACAAACTGAAATATACTTTCATACACATTCTCTCCCCCTCTCCCTGAGGCAGTTAATCAGCGCGTGGGTCTGAGGTGAAGGGGTAACTACTTAGATGACATTTCTTGTGATATCTGATGTCATCACGTTTGATGAACTTATATAATTTTCGAAGTTGTAACTGTATTTCATTGATTGTTTTTCTATATGATAAGGCTAGAGTAATGTGACTCTATGGCGTTTGCAGTCTTTTTTACTAATTATAAGGTTCTTTTTTCCCCTTATTGTTAGAATTTGGCTATAGAAGTTCGAGTCAAAATTGTTTTTTTTTCGTCTAGTTCATATTACATTTAAATTAATAACGTGCTTCTCCGGTGATATGCGAAAGGAAAGTTACTGTAATAAATGATTTTTTTTTCTGGTTAGCCTTCTTAAAATGTTTTTTCGGACATTCTTTCTTAAGTCCTCTTATGGGCCTACGATAAGTTTATGGACTTACAACGCTAAGATGCGAGATTCGATTCCTCGTGGTGGATAGAGCGCAGATAACCCATTATGTTGCTTTGTGCTAAAAAACAGCAATAACATCTTTCTGGCGGTTTTTTTATTTGTTATCAAACATATAGCTACACAAAGGGCTCTCCCTGTTGTGCACACCACGGGTATTGAAACCCGATTTTTAGAGTTATCAGACTTATTTTTTCAAATTAATCGCTAAGCCACAGGGGGAGAAATTCTGACGTACTATTGTCAGTGATCTTATGTTCTGTTTTTACTATGTCCTGTCTTCTCACGTGCTTGGGGTTAATCTCAGTCTTGTAGATTTCCTTATGAGCTTGCTTCATTAAAGTCCTCAATTCCAAAGCAAGATACATCAAATATTTTCTTCTCATCAACTTTAATTATATTAATGTCACTTCAACATAAATATATGAATATATTCAAAAAAGCTGTAGGAATTTCTAGAATTACTTTGGAATAAATATATAGCTAAATTTTATTCACACTTGTAAACACAAAGCTAGACAGAAGATTCAGTTGATGATGGTATTGTGTGGTATATGTCATTCTCAAGTATAACTATACTTGAAAAACATGAACGGCACAAAAACATTGGAATTCATCTCTCCTATTTAATTATTACATCTTCTCATTAATTTTGTTTTTGTTGATATGGTATAGAGAAATGTCATGTTTTGATTTTGTGAAGATTTCTATTTTCTGAATGATGATATATATGTATACTTATATTATACCCATAATATTATTTGATCTAACTAGATATTGATATGATATTAAATAACGGCATAACGAGGACGTAATATACTCTAGGTTTTTCCAACAAACTAGTCATAGAACTAAACAGTTTTTAAAGGCTCTTCTGGGTTGTTCAATACCACTGTATTAAAGCAGTTTGACTCCTCCCCCCTTTATTGCCCTTTTATGCTATCCTCCTTTTTCTTTCAGTATTTTTCGTTAGTTTGTGATTCTAAACCATAATCATGAAAAGAATAAATAATCAAATGACGGATATATTGTAATGCTTTTATCACAATAATTGGTGACTACCTCAAATTGCAAAGACGAATATTGTCAAATCCCTTAGGCTGACCAGTGCGGCAGTGTTCGTAATCAAACAAAAAGTATACTTTAATATAATAATAGTTTCTTCAGCAGTTAGATTATTCTGGTTGATCACATTGATGAGAGTTTTGTTCTTGAATATAATCACTAGTTTTGACGAGAAGGAAATGTAAGGTTCAGTGTACTTATAGATTCATAACTTGTCACTTAGTTGAACGAGTTTCAACGATCTGCAATGTATCGGAATAAAGGACAATCAACAATCTCAAGTGATACACATGTGATATACCATCTATTTGCTACCCTCTTGTATTAATATAGATTTTTTTCAAAATTGTTCATTTATGCAGATGTATGTGCAGTATTCACATAACACCTTGATCAAGAAAGTGGTTAAGTTTCTTTCGTTTTAGCTATCTATAGCGCCATGTTATTTACTACAGAGGTAGCATCTTGTTTGCCCAGGGAGAAGATTAGTTGTAGCGTTGGAGATAGTATGTGAAGGTAGACAGCAGTCTTTTCCATTGGTGAGTCAGGTGATATCTCAAGGTTATAACCTTCCTTATGTTTCAATGGGAATAACTCAATGACGTACGTGGTGCCTGGAACCTGAGGACATAGTATTATAGAATTTTGTTTATAATACTACGTTCTTTCAGCTAGCTCTTTCCCTCTCTCTCAAGCCCTTAGTTTCTTAAGTAAATCTCAAGTTCTTTCTTTAATTGTTAATACCCTCTTAAGGTTTAACAATTAAAATTACCTAGTTCTTAATAAGCCTGTTAATAAATTCTTAAGAAATTTTAGAGAGTTAACTACGCAGTAAAGGTACTGTCTTTCATCCTGGCCACCAATTTAACTTTTGTTGTTTTCGATTTTTAAATAAAGATAGTTTTCACTCCATGTTTTGCATTGTATCCAGTCTATTTCTTTTTCAATCAAACTCAGTCAAAGACAGAGAATTGAGAATTACTTTTGGAATATTTCCGGTTGAATCTCGTGTCATTCTGCAAACACATCTTACTCACTCTGGAGGGAAATCAGGTTTACCTGATACCTAAGAACATCACAGAACAGATAAGAAGAAGAAAATTTTGGTGGCATGACCAAGATATTATTACATGTTTTTCTGTTTTCTTCTGGCGTGTGTACCATTTATGACTTGAACTCTTATGTAATTAAACTTAAAGAAATGCTTATATCTTAATAAATAGCATTTTTGCTAGTAGAAGTACTCACAACTGAAAGGGAGAGTTGGTCACTGACGACAGATGGTTGGCTGAAAGAGTAGTTAAGTCTAGGAGAAGTATAGTACTGAGATAGTACTTTTGCTTATACTGTAAAGGTCCATGACTTCAATTTCTTTGCAGCCATAGATCCAGGAAGATCAACTGCTGTATTGAGTATCCAGAACGGCAGATAGAGTACTTTCCTTGAGCATTGATCTCAACTGGAAGGGATGCAATAAGGACTGAGGTATGTTGCGATGAAATGGCAACTGGCGAGTCTGAGACAATATAGGACAGTCTGTACAGGACTCTTACGTCATTGCTAGCCAGAGTAACCCAATCTCATCTCTTCTCAAACCCACTCAAGACTGGTCAAGAATGACTGGTGGTGAATAAAATCAGCCAGTAAAAGCTGTTTTCCTGGTAGGTGAGACAGCAGACACTAAGTGTTGAAAATAGTAAACCATGGGGGCAAATGTGAGCCTTTCCTTACCAGAATGTATTCTGCCAGGGAGACCATTGATTAAAGAGAAACCTGCAGTCGTTGTGCCGCCATGGACCAGGGACTACTCAATTCTATTACATCATACCATTAATGATGTTGATGGGATCTCAGCCAGATATTAGCCCTGTGAGTGAGGGAAAGTTGATTTTGCCCCTGCTATTTAAAGATGAGGTGAAAGAAGATCTAGACTATTTTCTGAAGAGTTTCAGGAAGGTAACACATTTGAGTGAGGCACAACGTTTGATTTGGGATTATTAGTTCATTATTTCTGAGTTGTACCGATGGTTCCACCCAGTGAAAAGTCAAGCAATCCATCAAGCTCAGCTCAAGGCTCAGAAGATGTGTGCCACTAAGAACTTGGCTAGTTATGCAGATGATCTGTGCCACTTGCATAATAAAGCATATACTGTATTGGCCTCTGCAGATCATGACGATCAACAAGTTCAAAGTATCTTTATGGAGACAATTTCTGTCACACCAAAGTATGAAATAGCAACTTCTACCTTGTGGTAGGCCTCTCAGTGGTTCAGCAGTAAATCTGATGGCTTATAATGCTAAAACCATAGTTCCAATACTCACAGTGAGAATAGCACAGATAACCTATCGTTTAGCTTTGTGTTTGATAACAAACCAATCAACTACTGGCAGAAAAAAGCCTGAAGTGACAGCTGCTATGGCTATAAATCAGATTGGCTATTGTACCTAGGCACCTACATCATGCTGAGTTTGAGTAATGCCAAGGGTTAACCAGCCACTCAAACGTCTCCAATGATGTGATGCAATATTACCAGTTTCCAACAAATGGGCAGGATTATTCCAGTCTACATGTGGTTTTCATGCTCCAACCTATGTTGATGATGTCACTCTGGAAGGGAGGAAAAGAAACGTCTGTTTTACCTGTTGAACATTGCATCACTTTTGAGTGAACTGTCCATACCTTGTCAAGCAGCAAGGAAGTCATGGCTATCAATTTTGACATACGGCTCTGTAGGTTTGGAGAACCAATGGTAAGCAGTGAATGTTACCAATACAGCTCCATAAAACTAATGAAACTCTAAGTGTCCTGGTCACTTAATTGAGAGAGAGCAGCTGACAGCTGGTGCTATAACATTTGATTGTCAATTCAGCTTTCTTTGGACTGGGTGGGATTTATTATGTACCTGTAAGGGCAGAAGGGCAAGAGATCGAGTTGAAATAGGAGTGATCAGAACACTGGTAGATCTCATGGCGAATGGTGATAGGCTTAGTGTAAGTGGTAAGGCATGTCTCTGGTTATGTCTGGGAGAGGATGCTCACAGAACAAAAGTAGGCATTTCAAACTTTATTACAACACTGGCATTTTCAAGATGGATACACTTCAGAAAATAATGGCCAGTTTCACCTGTGCAACTGTTTAACTGATATTTCATGAGAGAGTTATTTGATGAATGTCAGATCAGGCCTAGGAACAGTAGACTGCATGAGTGCATATGGTGGTGGAAAATACTATACCTCCACATACACAAGAGGTGCTCTATAATTTACTGAGGACGAGGTCTAGTGCGTCAGTGTCATGTGACATGGTTATGAAACCCATGCATGAAATGCACTGTTTTCTGTCCAAAAGTAAGTATCATTAGCTTGTGCAGTTATTTGTTCAAGAAGGATAAAGTCCTGGAGCTGTTCTGCAATTATGAATGACCAGCCTTCTGCTATGCACTGGTCATTGGCATCGTAAGGGAAATGGAACTGAGGCTAGCAGTAATACTAGAGTTGCATCCATCACACTGACTCTCAGAGCTGGAACATGAATGTCAAAACATCTGAAGTGGCTAGTAGAGGATTGTGCAAACAATCTATACTTAATGCAATGGCAACAACTCAATGACCTGTTGGTTGAATATTTTGATCTTATTCATGGGACCAGACGGTTAATCTGATTGAACAAGTGGAATCACTATCACATAGATACAGGAAATACACATCCAATGAAACAACTATCATTTCAGCTTCCATGGAGCACTAGGGATGTAGGCAGCAGTGAGATACAGTGGGTGTTAAAGGAGATGATCATACAACTCTCACAGTTATCTCTAATAGGGATTACTAGAAAAAAAGGGGTCTCCTGGTTCTGTGTTGATTTTAGATGGGTGAAATATGGTAACTCACGTTGGTGCCTTTCTCTTGTCATGAACAGATGAATATTTGAGTTCATTGAACGTTTCCCTTTAGTTCGACACTTTAGATTGGGTATTTGGATAATGGATGACAAGAGTAGACCTAAGACTGCTCTTATCATGAAGAATTAATTTTGTATCATGCAATTTGGTCTGTGTAACTTGCCCACCACATTCGAGAGGTTACTGGAGTTTACACTGAAGGGGTTCCAATAGGAGAGATGCCTGGTTGATGATGTTTGGTTGCATTTTAAATTCTGCAGCTGAGAAACTAAAAATGTTATTCCAACAGTTGAAAAAAGCAGGTTTGAAATGGAAATCAGGAAAATGTGTGTTCATGTGCATGTAAGTGGGATTTCTTGATCATATTATAGGTAGAGATGGAGGCTCAAAAGACTCTGCTAGAATAGCATTGATGTGAGACTGGCCTCAACCTATGACCAAGTGAGAAATCCAGTTTCATTGATTTTGCATCATATCATGGCTAGCTTCTCTAAGACTGCAACACCCCTGTCTACTCTCAGTAAAGTTGGTATGAACATAACATTGTGAGGAATGTGAATGGACATTTCATTCTCTAAAACATACTTTAGTATAGACTGGTGCTAGCATAACTATGATAAGGCTGTGAGTTCTTATACCAACACCAGATATGCTGAAATCAGAGCAGTGAACCATGCTTTACTGAAGTGGTTAATGAACTTTATAAACATCCAGGTGGGATGACACCCCATTGGATGTTTCATCATATTATATAGGATGAGCTTGCAATAGAGAAATGCCATGGATTATTTTGTCACATGTTGAGATCTTGTCTGTTTGTTTAATATTCTGACTCTGGACAATGTGTGAGAGTTGAAACCATTTCTGCCATAGTGCCATACAGTAGGAGATTTCACCACAATTTACACATTTAGGAAGTTCAGAGAAGAGCAACCAAAGGACTCAGACCTAGTGTGAGCATTCCTTGCTATGAAGCTAGGTAACGTCTAGCCAGAACAGTTGAAGGAATCTTGCATGGATGCACATAACTTGTGGCGCTTGTATGGTAAGTTATGAATGCAAGAAGTTGTGCTGTAGCATCATCAACTACCAAGCTGTGGTTATCCACTAATGGTCTCCAGAAGTTTAAGGCATGAGACTTTCCAGACATTACATAATACTAAGACTGGAAACTACCAAGGTGTTAACGTTCAATGGTATTTTTATTGGCCACATTTGAGTCGATATGTTCAGTGTCATTGTAAGCAGCATATGATGTGTGCTGCCCAGAAAACGAGACATACAAAACAGGTTAGAGTTTTCCAATAGATACATGTTTGGATCTTCTCCTGGGTACTATTGATCCACTCTTGGAAACTGAATAAGTTAATCAGTTCATACTCATTAGCACAGTAAACCTTGCAAATTGGGCTTAAGCTTATTCATTGGTCAATAATCTTGCACAGTCGATAGCTGATGTGCTGGTGGAACACTAAATGGTCCAGTTAGGAGTATTGAAAGAGATCCACATGTATCAGAGTACTAGTTTCAACAATCAACTATTTTCTTAATTGTTTAGAGTATTAAGTGTGGAGAAGACACGCATTTCAATGTACCATTCCCAGTCCAATGATTTGGTAGAATGGGTGACATAGAGTATCAAGTGTATACTTCCTAAGTTTGTTTATCCTAGCCAAACTGTCTGGAATTAACACTCACCATATGCCATGATTAGAGCTGGGCAATTAACTCAGTTACTCGATATAATCGATTATTCATGAGCATCGGTTACAGTGATTATGTCACATAAACTAATCAGTTAATTTGACTTACAATTAAGTCAGTCAAAGCCACGAAAATAATCAATTAATCAAAACTGGAGTATCTAATTATTACTACTTTAGATTGTTCCATATACCTAAGTAATTGAAATATTGCCATTATATTTGTATGTTGTTAAGCACAAACCTACAGAATGGGCTATTTGCCTTTCCACTAGCAACTTAGATCTTTGGATGGTTTAAGAGAATAATCAACCATTACACCAAGACCCCTTTGTTTCATGACACTGTTAAGGTTATTCCCATCCAAATTATACTTATTATTCAAATTATGATAACCCACATGCATAATCTTGCATTTTTTATAATTAAAACCCATCTGCTATTCATTTGCCAAACTCACTAAATGATCTTATCCTTTTGTAAAGCAGCAGAATCCTCTTCACAGTCAGCAACACCCAAGATCTTAATATCATCAACACATTTAAGTAATTTATTAACCATTCCTTCATCTATAATGTAATGCCATTGAAGTGAATCGAAAAGAGCAAAAGTCCCAAGCCTGAGCCCTGAGGTATTCCATTTGTGACATTAATCCAGATTGACTGAACTCCATTTATGACAACCCCTGCTTTCTTCCGTCCAGCCACTCTTCTATTTAATTAGCTAATTTATCTCCTACATTTATACAAATATTTTTACAAGCCTTTTAAGTGGCACCTTGTCAAAAGATTTCTGAACATCCAGGTACACCAAATCCTCACCCTTACCCTCATCTACATAGGCAGTAACTTTTTCAAAGAATGTCCAAAGATTTGTAAGGCAAGATTTTCCCTTAGTGCAACCATGTTGACTATCAAATTAAGATTCTAAACTTTGTTAAACGACCTTGCAAAGCATCTTTTATCAGACTTTCCAAAACTTTTTCCATAACTGGTGTAAGATTAATAGGCTTACAATTACTGGGACAATTTTTATTGCCTCCCTTGAAAATAGAAGTAACATTAGTTAACTTCCAATCTTTTGGGACCTGCCAAAAATAGTAGCACGTGGCTCACATATTCAATTCTTAACTTCCTTGAAAATCCTTGGGAAAATATTGTCTGCCTCAGGAGCCAGGTTGATGAAGCTTTTTGTTTTCTATAAGGAACATGTCTATCTTAAATGTATAAAAATTATTTTTTTAGGTTCTTCCACATTTGATAAGTGTCTCCAATTAATTCAGTTGCCTAATTCACCACAGAAAATTCTTGTCATATCCCTTCTAAATTTGTTTTTTTGAAATTTATAACCAAAATACCATTATTCCTTATCTCCATATGCAGCAAAACATTGAACCTAATGGAACAATGATCACCTTCCCCCAGGTCTTCCCCAATTTCCACCCTCTCGATCATTTCTATATTAGAAGTTAACAATAAATCCAAAATAGCGTTTTTTTCTAGTAGGTTCTAATTGGTAAACCACCCTGAACTGTTTCTAAAAACCTGTCTCCCTCATGGTTTATCTTTAACATTTCCCAGGCTATATGCCTGAAATTAAACATACTCATAATTATGATCTCATAACATTTGAAATCTTAATCCAACTGTAGCCTTCCTCATTGATTTCATAAGTTTCATCTGGTGGTCTGTAATAAATTCCCATTAAAAGCCTCCCCCACCCATATCTACTAACAGAAACCCAAATAGATTCATTCTCCTTACCAATGTCTTTGATATCACCAACTTCAAAAGTATGTAACTCACATTTTACATATCAAGTCGCTCTTTCCTTCTGTTTAGCACTCTTTTGGCAATCAGTTTCAGTTCCTTATTCACATTGGATTTTTAAAGAAATTTACCTCGTGGTAAGGATATTCCGAGTCTTGTCCTGATGCTGTACCCCAATAATTATATAACAGATGCATCAGAAAAATGATTTTTATGTTAATAGTGAAGCGCATGAAATAAAATGCCAAAATATAATCGAATAAATTATATTTCATAAAGTATTCGATTAAAATGTCTAGACTTTATAATTCTCAAAGTATAAAAATAATGCATTTTATTCACAAAATATGTACTATGGATATAATGTTTACATGACAAACCATTTGAGCAAATTGAAATCATTTCTATATCCAAAGACTGATCTAATTCGTTTTCGGTAAAACTGAAATCATGGTAACTACAAAAGTATAGTTTGTATTTTTATTAATTTTAAGATAAAAGTATATTGTATTATCATCCAGGATGTGTGATGTATTCTGTACTTCAACTGCATGTGAGTCAAATATAGGAAACGAACTTGATCCACTATATATTATACGGACACCTGTAGACTAGATCCACTTGAAAGCTCATTAAGACTAAGTTGCATTCCAACTATCATTATGTTTCTTAAATATTTTACAATGTCTAATAATATCGTTATTTTTTATGTTTTATAATCAATACCATTACAAAATACAGGTTCTAATATAATGGTTACAATTTGGTAAATGAAATAGGGTGTAAACATTTCCAAAGAAATATACTGAACATTACCAATGAAATAGAAAAAATATGGAAATACAGGCCTATTTAGATACTTCATCCTATTATGAATTAAAACATGACATACAATCAAACACTGAAACAAACATCAATATATACCCGTTTTTTTATACTTCTCTGCAGATAATTAGCTGGTATGATTAAAACCACGACCCAGAATTCTTATGGAATTTTATACCATTATTCATATAAAAATCTAGTTTATAACACTTCTGTATCCAGTGTTATTTCTATGCAATGCTTGACGTACACCTCAAATTTCCTCTTATCTTGTCCTCTAAATTGGTAAAAACACATGTTCTTGATTTTTCAAAATCTTAACTGTTTTCTGTCTATTAATTTGCCATTTTGTTTCCAGGAGTTTGTAATGGTATGAGTTTTTCTTCTCACCTCAAATTTCTGCTAACCTAAGTTCTTTTAGAATGTCTGCAACAATGCCGTTTCTTCTTCTTTTTTTATACATGATGGCTTCATTTAAAGACATTTTGGTCTAACCAATGCGGAAATACGTACAAGTTGCAATGAACTCATCTTCTATCTAGTACGAAGTATTTTCCTATAATGTCATTCATTATTTTTGTATACTACTTTTTTCCAACTGCTCCACATTGGTGTAGAAAATATTTTCTCTAATCTGCTGGCATTTTACCCATCAGTCTTTGAACGTCTACTCCTGATTTTACTCCAGAATCAATTACCACTTGAGAATGGTCTGGTGTATATAAACTGGCTGCAAGATGGCGTTGTGTGTTCTGAAGCACAACTTGGTATAGTTGTTTATATTTCTCTTGTAAATGATTCCGGTAAGTTAACAACCGCTCTTGTTCGGAATACAAAATTTTTTTATCAGATTGTAGCATTTCAAGTTCCTTGGTAAGTCCTACAATCTGATCAAGTTTTCGCTTCCGGCAATTCTGTGCTGCCACCTGCGTACAATACGAAATGCATTTGTTATTTGTGTGAAAATTAATTATATCATAAGAGTAAAATCTTATATATATATATATATCGCGAACCGTGGTGTCTGTCTGTACGTTTGCCTGTCTCCCGTTTATGGCAACCGCTTCTCGCGTTATGTTTGAAAAGCTGCGGTCGCATGCAAAGCTCAACATTCACTTTTGAAATGACGGGAGAACAGGCATAAATAATGTTGATGCCAAATTTTATTTCGAAAGCAGGAAATTTTACACTAAATTGTTAGGAATTAATCACACTATCATTCACATTTCAAAATGTGACGTAACTTAAAGAATATAAATGTAGATTTACCGTATGTTATTGTTGCGCGGTTCTCAGAATGACTGAAAGGATCAATAATTACTTTTCGCAGTGAGCAGTATAAGTAGCTCAGAGTTTTGACTCTGAGTCAAATCAGGAGTGCAACACAATTAACCTTTTTAAAGTTCATGAAATAATTTAAATTGATAGATTAACTTAAACTTTTCTCGTCACTGGGGACGGGTACTTTTGTATGTAACGTAATAAATTTCAAGATCACAAAGCACTAATAAGGCGTTACGAAGTAGAAGAACGATTAATACAGCTTAACACTCTTTAATATATTTTTTTTTACATTTTGAATTAATTCACTCCGTTGAAAAATGCTAACAGAACTTATTGATATTTTATATATCAAGTGACGTAAAGAAATTTTACTGAATATGTTGTACTTAATATATTTTTTGTAGTTCACTGTTTGAATTACTATTAAGTGTGTATATGACAAACTTCCAATTGAGCCTAATAAAGATGAAAAGTTAACTTAAATAATAAAGTACATATTTCTATTTTTTAATAGTTTTTTTTCAAATACGCAATAGATAACGCTGTAGACTAGATCACTAGAATTATCAGAGTAAAATGTTTGAACCAGACAAAAGCATAATCCTGGCAATGGAATGACCAAAGCGTAATGGTTTGAGTCTTTTACTAATGGACAAACAAAACTTCACAATCTTGATACTACGATCATTAAAGCATATTGATTGAATTGATGACCAAGCAAACAGCAGGCACAATTCCAGCATTAGGAGGAACTAAGCATTATGTTGAAATTATATGGGTATTTGACAAAATTTAGTTTTCATCCTAGAACTAAGATAAAAGAAAAAGCTTAATGTTTAAATCATAGAGAGCAAAAAGCATAATCCTAGCGATCTGGCATAGCCTGGTGGTTAGAGCTTTCGACTCGCAATACGGGTTCGAATCCTCCTCATCGAATGTACTCAGCCTCTCAATCATGTGAGCGTTATAATGCCACAGACAATTATTCGATTAGAGTAGCCAAAGAGTTGGCGGTGGGTGGTTTTGACTAGCTGACTTCACTCTAGTTTATCACTTCTAAATTAGGGGCGACTAGCCAGAATAGCTTTGCGCAAAATTCAACAAACAAACACTCTTAGCAAAAGGTTGATCCAACAGTTATTTCTTGGTGTGCACCTCAACTTTCGTTTAACCTTCTTCTTTAAATTGGCAAAAATACGTTATTGGTTTTCCAAAACGTTGAACATCTTATGTTTATTAATTCGAAATTTTCTGTTTGCTGTTAGGAATGTACAATAATTGCAAAAGTATGACATTAAAGTGAAAACAAAGAACATAACGCTGCGAGGATGAGGATGAGGTGAGCTCATGCTCTATTGTTTATAAAAGCCCTCCGTCGCTGTACATTTAACAACTGTGGTAAATATTTACAAACGCAATTTATACAAAGTTGTTTCTAGTTTTTGTTGAGAATGCTTCCAACATACAACTATAAAGTTTATAATTTTGTGGACTGTATGCTTATGGGCATTACTTAAGCAGCTTTTCCTCGCCATTTATAAGTGAAATAATCAAGAACACACTTAACATACCGAATTTACATATTTCTTGCTTAACTTAAATTTCTAAGTTTTATCACTTATTTCCGATAAAACATATTTCATCAAAATCGTCGAGTAACGTTTACTTATATTATGTAAATAAAAATAGTATCGCAATATAATTACAAATCAAGGTTTGTTTGTTGTTAAGCACAAAACTACACAGTGAACTATCTATGTTATGCCCACCAGTGGGGCTACAAATCAAGGAAACAAGGGAGTTAAAGTCAAAAATACAAAAAGTTCTTATTTTAATGAATCTACAAACAAGACATGATTTTTCTAAGTCATTAAAATAAAATCCTACTGCATTAAGTTAGCCACAGGTAATATTCTTCTAGTGCCTGCGTTTCGAATTTAAAATTCACTATAAAATTAAAAACCAAACCAAGACCATGTGGAAAATTTAATGGAACTATGAGTCAAATTATGGGATTGGAATGCTAACAGATCTCATGGTTTTTACAGTCTGATAGCAACGCTAAATTCATTACGATCATTTATATTTAAAAAACTCCCCAGTGGCTAAGCGGTAAGTCTGAAGGCTTATATCACTAAATACCGGATTTCGATACCTGTTGTAGGCACAGCAGATATAGCCCATTGTTAACTTTGTACTTATCAACAAACAAACACTTAAAAATCCTTAGAACTTAATTCCTTCCCATAATTATCCACGTTTTTTGTACTTACCAACAAACAAACACTTAAAAATCCTTAGAACTTAATTCCTTCCCATAATTATCCACGTTTTTCGAAATTTCTTACTAAAGTGTTACAGAACAAAAGCATAAACATAAACATGTTTTAAAGCACGCTGATAAAATATATATAAAACTCACTTTGTTCTTTCCTCGTCTTCTTATGTCTCGTATCAAAGACAACTGAGATTCAGTTAGCTCGTACTTGGAAAGTTTTTCATTGAACTCATCTATTGGTAAGACGATTATGTCTTCGTTGGATAGGGGGAGGTTTAGTGCTTTGGCTAGTTTATCATCCCTGTTATCGGATTCTGTTTTGCTCAGTTCGTTGCTCTTACGAGTACTGTTTTTCTGGAAAGAGTGAGCGCCATCTATCGAGAGAGGGAAGTAATTGTCCTGAAGAAATGAGTCAATATAAAGAGCGCTGGATCCACTGGCCAAAACGCCTCCACAATAGTTTTCATTGCCCAATGTTGGGGAACTCTCCAAATTTTGGTGAACAAACGTATTCGATAAATAGTTGTCCCCTTGGTCTTGTATATTAAAATAATGCGGATCAAGTACTGGTTGAGTCAGTTGTTCAGCCTCGACAAAACCCTCTTGACTTGTCTGGAATAACGTTCATTGATTTATCATCAGTTAATCAATGTCCTAATATTAGAATTACAATAAAATTCACCTTAGTTTAAGTGATATAAATATAATAAGAAAACTTATCTCACGATAAATTTATGCTGAAAAATTATTTTATGTTTTATAAGTGTTTTTTATTAAACAGCATCTTAAAAATACAAATAATTACAACTTTAGCTTTCAATTTTCATAGAACAAAAACATTAGAAATTGGAACTTTTTTTTATATTTGATACAAAATTCATTTCGTTCCATATCACCCTTTTAAAGCTTCATTCTTATTAAAATGAAATTCAAGTCTAAAAATTAGTACTTTTGGTGGGAGACTGGAAGGTCTCCACCTTTTGGAAGAAGAGGATGTGACGTCATTAGACTTTGTGATGTCACGGGGCAAGGTCAAACGGATATAGTCTTCCATCATTAAAATTAAATATAACCTGTGTTAATATTTGAGATCCTTTTAATCTTCAGATATAAACGTCTCTAATTTGCTGTTTAAACCTACCACACATTGATAATTCAATGGCCTTCTACCGAAAAGTCTGGATTTCTTTTCTGCGAGCAAAGGATGCTGGTTTCCCATGTATTGTGGAGTAACATGACTTCTTTCAACTTCTGACACCATGTGGCATGAATGGATATTTTGTTCTACTGAATAGACCGAATTCTCATAGTCGCCTTGATGTGACGAAGTTTCTGAACAAGTATCAACCCATTCCTACATAAATTCAAACAAAACAAAAAAAGTATATTATACCTTTTTCATCATTCTCACAGCCTACCATGAATGTTTGTTTTGAATTTCGCGCTAAGCCACACGAGAGCTATCTGCGCTAGCCGTCCCTAATTTAGCAGTGTTAGACTAGAGGGAAAGCAGCTGGTCAACACCATCCACCACCAACTCTTGGGCTACTCTTTTACCAACGAATAGTGGGATTAACCGTCACATTATAATGCTCCCACGGCCAAAGGGGCGAGCATGTGTGGTGGGACGGAAATTTGAACCCGCGACCCACAGATTGCGAGTCGAGCACTCTAACCACCTGGCCATGTGAGGCCTACCATGACCGTAATTGAACAATTTGCACTATGTCACCCACTATATATAAAAATTAAAATTTAAAAATTACATGAATTTATACCAAGCAGGTTATAATTTATTAGTGTATTTGATTTTCTCAAGCTTTTCTTTTAATGATAAAAGAAATAAATAACACAGAATAGAATATTTTAAAACAATAGTTTTGTTTGTTTGTAGTTAAGCGCAAAGCTACACCACGGATAACGAAACCCGATTTTTATTGTTATAAGTCTGCAGACATATCGCTAAGCCACTGGGTTGGCTCGAATAGAAGAGATTAAGTACTTTTACTCCACGTTAGCTTTCAGTAGAATAAATTATAGTTAAGAATAAACCATGAAACTTTTTATTTTTATGTAGATATAAAAGAAGTAATGATAAAGAAGGTTAACTTCATGTTTCCTTTGTAACCCTTCATCAGCACTTGCATTAAGCATGAAAATAGTATTCATACTGTTTGTAATAAGGATTACAGTACACTATCTTTAACCTTCCTTACACAAGCACCCGTATAACACAGCATGTATTATACACAAAAGTAATACACCATTCTTGATCTATTTCGCCTCAATAGACTCAGAAACAAGTTTGTTTTGGGTATATTAATCGTCAAGATACCTTGTCTTAGTTTTCTTCAATAATTTCAATACTGGAGGAAAGAACAATATTTCTAATTAATTTAACGCCGACACTGCTGCACGCCCCCCAGTGGCACAGTGGGGTGTCTGAGGACTTACAACGCTAGAATCCGGGTTTCGATACATGTGGTGGGCAGAGCACAGATAGCCCATTGTGTAGCTTAGTGCTTAATTACAAACAAACAAACACTCCTGCACAGAAATAACTTCCCGGTTCTCTCTCTCTCTCTCTCTCTATATATATATATAAATATATTACTATAATGGAGCAATGCCGTGGCCGTCTATATATCTATCTATGTATGTGACCAAAATAATATATACGGTGGTGCCATCTGTTGTGCTGAAATACAAGATCTGAATACCAGAACAGAAGTGGTGATTGAGGCTTAGAAATGTGACACTGTCTGTTGAATAGCACAAATAAAAATCCATAACAAAATCACACTTTGGATATTCAAGATTCAGACAATTAGACAAATGACTATGGTATATGCAAGAACCATTTCTTTATAAGAGAACACAATTTTAAATAAAAGTACTCCCCTCACAACAAGGAGTTTTTCATTAGGACTGTACGTGAGGGTTTGATGATATATTTATTGATGTACTTTTTAAATGTGGTACTTAAAACTGGAATTCTAAGACAATATTATTCATTCAATAAATGGTGACACTTTTAATATATTAAAATATTACAAATAGAAAAATAACTATGGTATGTGCAACAACCATTTCTTTATAACAGAACACTATCTACACAAATATAATTGTACTGTCTGTTGTATGTCCATAACTACTTCGTAAAGTGCGAATGGATCTTCACCAAAATTGGTTTGGAGGTTCATTAGGTCGATGCGGAGGTGCATACAAATTTTAAGTTTTGTATTTTGCGTTTTGCGGTTTTTATGGGCATTTTTTCCCACTACTTTGCCCCCTGTGGATGGATATTCACCAAATTTGGCATGAAGGTTTGTTGGGTCCATGGGGAGATACATACAGATTTTGAGTTTTACGTTTTGTAGTTTTTAATAATGAAGGTATGCGCAATGTTTATAACATTCCAGAAGCATTTAGTAGTTTCCTCCTTTAATGAAAAAATGTAGACTGTTTCAAACCCATTCAACACCAACTCCCACACAGGAAACACTTCGTAGTTTACTCCTTGTTTTAACAATGAACGATTAACTCCTTAACCACATTAACACCATATATCTCAGGCAGCTAATAGAAACCATTTGTTCCGGTTATTAGAAATGAAGCTATGTTGTGTAATGTCTTAGTGCCACCACGCAAAGACAATAAGTTATATATAATTAGATATATTTTTGTACTGTTCTAAGAAACACAATTGTCGCTAGCTATTAGTACCTGAGGACATGCCTAGCTCTGTAATTTTGGGGCTCATTAAATGAAAATACACAACTTTACTGTATTTGTGCAAATCCCATATCGACATAAAGGCATTAAGAAGTGAAAAGTTTGTTTGATTACTTCAAATGTTTCGAACAAATCTACACAAAGGGTATCAGGGTATCTGCACATAGCCTTTACTTATTTAAAACTAACAACACACTAGAGGGAAAGCAGCTAATCAAAAGAACCAACCACCAACGCTTGAGCTACTCGTGTCTGACCGAAAAGTGAAAATTAACGGTCACACTTATAATACACTCACTGCCCGAAAGTGTGGAGCGAAAGTTTGCCGCAAGGGTCCGCGAACCTTAAAACTCACAATCCGAGCACGTTAACCACTGACCTAGAAGTGAAAAGAACATAGTGTTGCTCATATTAGTGGTTAGCATGCTAGTCTGCGGATAATAAAATCCAAGGTTTTACACGTAATGTCGCTGAACATGCTTCTCATTTTCAGTTTCGGGCGCATTATAATCCAATTCCATTCAAAAAGCCAGATAAAGTCTTCGTGGCGGCGGGTGGTTCTGACTAGCTGCTCTTCCTCTGGCTAGTTGTTCAAAATTACGAAAGATTACACTTGAGCCCTGGGTGTTTTTTGATTGGGTGCATAAAGTGACGTGCAGGTTGCAAATTCCAAATCACTTGGAAAGTTATGGAGGATTAAACTGGTATCATACAATACACGTATGAAATAAATGGCAAACCTACTTTCAGTGATAGTGTTTCGAAATACACAAACACACAGAGAAACAAGACTAAATGCACCAAGACCAATATGTTATATGAAATCATATCCTAAAATATTGAAACTTACAGCTTTGGATAACGAATGAATGCGGTCTGGACCCAAAGAAGGTACAGCTGAATCACTGCTGCTCTCCACCCGTTTTTCCACACAACCGAATTGCATATTAAGATGTGAAGGAAAAGGATTTGAATCTATAAAAATGGAAAAACAAAAAGTTTTATTTAGAAAAATGAATAACAATAAAAATACTTCGCTAATTTTTCACAGGACTTCAAATATTATCCTAATTTTATTCTTCTTTTAATTTAAATGTATGTTTTAGCAGATAAAGAAGTTATAATTAGTTATTCCTTTACTATCTAAACCGTGTGGTAAAAACCTTACACGGTACAAGCTGAAGGTAGATATTTTAAATTCTTGATTTTTCGTCCTTTTAATCCAGGTGAATGTTATTAATATTTTAAAATTATTCGATGAAAATAACAAAGTGATATGAAGAATATATAATTGCATGTATATATATAACGCATAGGTATACAACTATTAATAGCTAAAATAAACAATAAGGTGCATAAAACCAAAAGTTGTTCGTGTCACAGTCAAACCCATTCTAATAGAAGGAAATGACGATTTAATCAAGTTATTAGAGGAACTGAAACAGGTAAAGTGGAAATATCGGCATCTAAATAATTAATTACTCACAAATAATTAGTTTCTTATTAAACAACTTATGTTTGAAGATCCTTTAAAAAATAGGTGCATGTTTAAAATCTCTAATCTGCATTAATTTAGATGTAATTTCTATTACAAGTTGTATTATTATAATATTTCTTAAGAGTTTGTAATACACAATTTGATTTTAGTAACAAGTTCTTGTGATATTTGTATATAATTGTCAATTTACAATAACATTTTTATTGCGTTTAATTAAGTTGATATCGCAGAATTTAACCGTCTTTTACATTATTTGACCCCTTTATAAAAGCTAATCCACGGATGTGTGTCGCTGCAGATGTGAATCATGGCAACAGACCTACGTGTTTAGCACTTGATCACTCGACAGTGTAATGTTGCCACAGAAAAACTTATGACTGAAGAGTTCATATAAACTATACACAGCCAAATACACAACATTCTGAGGAAGAGAGCTTTTAACATTCTTCATTGAAGTAGAAGAACTCTTACATCACTATGACAGTACCGAGCTCCGAAATCACGCTCCAAACCAGTCTGGAGCAACGCCCTCCTCTGTAAAGTGAAAGTTATGGTTAGAAAGAGAACCTTCAAACCTATAAAACTGTTGTGACAAAAACAAGAATATTTTTTAGTATCGTCGACTAAGACTAACAAACCATAAAATGTACAATCTTCCAGTCATAATTTGAAATCAACGAGAAAAATAAGCAAAAAGTTGATATCTCAGCAATCTCGACCATATACCTTTCAGGTTCTGTGGAACATTTAATGAAATTTGTGGCCTAAGGTTTACCTTGCCATTTCAGTAAACCTCTAATGGAATGTTGGTGCGGAGAGACTCTATATCAACTTTAGCTCAGTAAACCTCTAATGGTTTGTTTTTAACTATGCACAAAGCTACACAAGGGCTATCTGTGCTCTGCCCACCACGAGTATCGAAACCCGGTTTCTAGAGTTGTAAGTCCGCAGACATATCACTGTGCCACTGGGTGGCACCTCTAATGGAATGTTGGTGCGGAGAGACTCTATATCAAATCTAGCTCAGTTAACCTTTAATGGAATGTTGGTACGGAGAGGCTCAATATCAAAATTAGTTCAGTAAACCTCTAATAGAATGCTGGTATAGAGAGATTCTAGATCAAAACTGTCACATAAACCTTATTATCAAAATTCATATACTATATGTCTTGAGAAAAAAATCAACACTATCTTTGATAGTACATTTGTTACTGGGTAGTGGCTTCAACAGTTTTACTAGAAAAGAGACAAGTTCATAATTACAATTCCCAGTATTGGACATGAGCTCTACACATAATGTCAGAATGGGAACTTGATGGCCTTATTTTTTATTTTAATTGATATATTTGTAATTTACTTTCTATAGTTTTAGTCGAGTCTCTTTACAGGTTTACAAATTTAATTTTAATATTTACTATTTATTTTACGTTATTAGTACAATCAGGTTTGTTTAGCATGATTATACCCTTTCCTTTACGTGGCTATGTTATTACTATATTGTTTTTAGCTATGTTGAGAAACAGACTATGATGAAAAGGCACTATAGGAGGGATATCAGGCACAATTTGAAATAATTTTCAAGGTGAACGGATGGAGTAGTGAATAACAAACAAGCTATTCATCTCGATACACATTTAGAAGAAACATCTTTACAACATTAAGCAACCTTAACAACTACCAGGCATTAGTGACTATGTTATAAAAAAAGACTTGGAATTCCACATCAGAAGGAAATCAAAGTTTAGTAGCAGAGCAAGGAGAAAGGATGGGACCTCAATAGAACTTGTTAAATATATGTAAAACTTGTCTTGTTGTCTTATATGGATGCTACACGTAAAATGATGGATTTGTTTACACACGACCAATTCATAGATGCTTTAGTGGGTGGAAATATTTTAATAAACTAAAGCAAAGTAGGTTTACATCTTTAGAGAAAGATGTTCAGCTAGTGATGGACTTTGAACCAATTAGAGCTGCAAATAAACAGCTAAAAGTACCACTCAGAAATCATGTGACAGTCAGATCAAATAGAGTGGGAACATTAACTTCCTCTTATGGATTTCCTGAAAAATTTAAAGGATTAGTTAAATAACTGTTTATTAAGAATAGAAGGAGTAAACCACGGGACAAAAGATGTTTCAATGGCAACTTAAAATGGAATATTGCTTGGAAAAGCAGACGAAAGCTTTTAGGAAAATTACTCCTGAAGTTTGACAGGGCAAGAAACTACTATTAGCGTGGAAAACAGGAATATTACAACTAAGACTGTGATGAATCAGCCGCCATTGATAGTGAGCCAAGAAAATGATATCCTGAGGATGAAAATATTTGATCTGCCACCATTGAAGTAAGAAGTACATTATTTAAAGAAACCAGGCCATAAATGAATGTGTTCATTAACGGAAAATCTTGCATAATATTGATCAGCACTGATTATGCAATTACAATTACTTGAACTGATCTGGTAAATAAAGCTGAAAAATTGTCTCCAGAAATGAAGAAGATGGACTGATGCCAGCAGAAAGTAGTCATAAAAATTATAGAAGTAAAGCCACTGGCTAAACAGCAGAGAAACGTCTAAATTAAAAACATAGTCTACAACAATATTTTCATTTTTTTATGACTTGAAATTTATATTTACTTATATTTACGGGTTTACTTAAAAAATGTAGTTGTCAAACGATGTGCAAGCATTACGTTTATGTTAAATGACAAATGTTAAGCTACGAGCCAATATTCTTTTTCTTACGGTTGAAACATAATCAGACAGGTAGAGTATTACATCATCAAGATGATCAACAGAAATCTCTCTTTTAAATTTCCTTAACCAGTTTGATTTTTTGTGTGTTTTAGAAGCACTTTGTTATTTTGTGTACTTATCCAGTTAAGTTAATTAATTTAATCTAGTTTACTATTATTTAACAAGGAAGAAGATTATTCTAGTTGTCGTCTAATTAATTTGTGAGTTTTAATTTTTTGCTTTATTTAAAGTTTATAATTGATTTTTTTGAACAAGAAGTCTCAGGTGGGACAGCGGTAGGTCTACGGGATTACAAGGCTAAAATTCGGGGTTCGATTCCCTGCGATGGACATAGTAGATAGCATAATGTGGCTTTGCTCCAAAAACAAACAGATAAACTAAAAATACTGCTGTGATAGTGAACTTAGGGAATAGGCATTTTAGAATTGTCAAATTTGGTGTCACATTGTC
This sequence comes from Limulus polyphemus, assembly GCF_000517525.1. Classification (NCBI taxonomy): domain Eukaryota; kingdom Metazoa; phylum Arthropoda; class Merostomata; order Xiphosura; family Limulidae; genus Limulus; species Limulus polyphemus. Next base: position 16,225 of record NW_013671481.1, on the reverse strand, counting down.
AGTTTTTTATTCTTCAAAAAATATAGATCTAAATTATTCTTATAAAGTTTAAAATGTAGTTCTACAGTTTTTCTAAATAATTATTAAGTAAATTTATTATATTTTTTTGTTAATTAGAATAGCAACAGACTCGTGTTTTGGAAGTCCGAAACATTTAAATTTTAGAACTAACAGAGTATCATACCATATGTCATAACTGCAAATTTGAAAGCAACGTCATTTTCCTGCATTTAGAATCATGCACTTAACGAAAGCAACGAACATATATATAAAGGATAATTCAAAGTTATCGCAAGAATTAATAATGGTCAGGAGTTTCCATAAAGAGTCGGTCAACTTCAACCGAGATTAAGTTTGTAAGCGATTATGCTTTGTAAACATAAGTTGTGGTTAATGTACTAGTTGGAATGGCACTACTACTATTAGGTAGTTTTTACCAATAAAACATTTGTTTCTGCGCCTTTAAGTGTACTAGCAATATAAGGCAAACTATATATGAAGTTTTGGAATATACCGTGGTGTGCATTCATCTTCAAACCTGCAACAAAATGACACTGTTTAGTTAAGGTCGTAGTGAGGTTAATCGTACTTTATAAAAACGATATTCCATGTCCCTTCTGCCCTTGGAATTAATCTCCATTATGGATCGTGCTCTTTCTAGTAGACATAATAACACACTGTTATTCGACATCACAGTTTGTATTGTAGCAAGCTTATGTGAAAAACAACGAGGTCAAAGTTCCACCATGAATACAAACTATCTACAGACGCTCCACTGTATCTGTTTTACAGATAAAGTTTAAGCAGACAAAATACATGAAAGTAAAGCAGCTGTTAATTTAAAGGTGTAGCTGGAAGCCACTGAACATCAAACTTCTGTTTATTACCTTATAAATGATACCAGAAGATACGTCCAGCTATATTACAATGGTTTCTGGGTTGGAGGGTCCTCTTTCGTAACAATAGCACTCCTTTCGCAGATAAGAGTGTTGACCCGATTGACTTGGCGTGTGGTTTTGGAGCGTTTTGCTGTCCTAAAAGCTCTGCTGTGTGAGTTTTATCGTTCCTATTGAGAACACGAATGGTGTATGTCCTTTGGTTCTGTCTCGTTTATCAAACTTACTGTATAAATATTTCTGTATAAAAAGTATTTTTTTTATTAATACTTCAGTTGTATATCTGCCATTGATGGCATTGAATTGTCGAATTGTCAGGAATTCATCATGAGACACGACTTATATTTGAAGAGATACGCTGTTGCTTTAGCACATACAAGCCCCCCCCCCCCCCCAGTGACATAACAATATGTCTGCGGACTTACAACGCTAGAAACAGGGTTTTGATACCCGTGGTGAGCCGAGCACAGATAGCCCTTTGTATAGCTTGTGCTTAACTACAATCAACCAACCAATCACATACAAGTTACTCAAATAAAGTGTAGTAACTCTCTTATTCAAGTGTTCAAGCTTTCCTAGATTTTTCGTTTCATTCAGTTTAATTTACTCGTGTATTTCTCAATTATAGGATTAAAGACAGCCTTAAGGATTTTTTAAAGGGAAGAAGAAAGCAGTGATTAATGAAGAAATAATTTGTATTATTTGTTGCAAAGTATTGCTATGAATAGTTTCGTTGGAGTTACTTGCAGGTGATAATTATTTTTACAAGTTACAACTTTCATAATAAAGAAGAATATTTATTTATACAGGTACAATGTTTCGATTGCCTGTGCGATCATTCTCAAGTATACAGGTTTGTTTCTTTTTGCTTTACAAATAACAAATTGGGCAAATTGTAGTACTTAATAAATGTGACTACATTAAAGGAGTGGAAGACCTATTAAATGAAGGTATATATGAACAATGTAAGTATTAATCCTAGATATAAGTATCACGAGTTAGTAAAAACAAGTGTTAAAAATTGTTTAACTTCAACAGATTATTCCAGTTAATTTTATTACTCCGAGACTTTATGTACTTCCAAAAATACATAAAATGAATAACAGTTTTAGACCAATAGTATCGACTATAGGTACTTCATCGTATCAAATAGTGAAATATATAGCTCAGAAGTATTCTTGTTTGAGAAATAAAAATAAATATACAGTTAAAAATGATTTAGAGTTTGTAGAGAAAATAAAAATGTAAATTTCAAAAAAGGAAGAGTTGTTAGTGTTGTTATTTGCAAATGTTACAGTAAAGAATGCAATTATTTTGAAAATACATAATTACAAAATAAAACTTCAGCAGTTGAAACTATAGATGCAATTAATCTAACAAGGATGTGTGTATAAAGTACTCTTTTTTTTTCAGATACATTAACAATAATTTTTATGAACAAGACGAAGGGTTAGCAATGGGATCCCTCACTTTCACCATTGTTATGTGACTTATGTATGGATGCATTTGAAAGAAAAGCCATAAATTGTGCAAAATGTAAACCTGATATTTGGATAAGGTATGTAGATTACATAGTCTTGGTGTGGAAATATGGTGATAAAGCATTAACAGAGTTTGCATTCTATTTGAATAGCATAGAACCTTTTATAAAGTTTACCTATGAAACTGAGAAAAATAATAGTTTGCCTTTTCTAGAAGTATTGGTAAAAAGGAATGAACAAAATTATTTAGAAACGTCTATTTGTCGGAAACCTTTCTCAGTTCTTATGCCACCAGATCAGGAAACGTGTCATGCTTACGTTCACAGAATTTTGAAGATATGTACAAAACAAGAGGACTTAAACACGAGTTGTTACTAATGAAATATATAGCAGGTGAAAGAGGATTTAACTCGAATATTGTAAATAGTGCAGTTAAGAAATTCACTAATGTGGTAATAATGGGTCAAAATAAAACAAAACCTAATTTAAAATATCGTTTAGCAGAACATAAAAGATGTGTAAGAAATAAAAAGATTGGAAATTCGTCCATAGCAGAACATGTACAAAAAACACAACATAAGATATTATGGGAAAAACATTAATATCAACTCAACCAAAAGGTATTAGAACCAATAATATCCGTGAATCTTTGGAAATAATAAAGTATACAAAAATCATGAATTATTACATAGAGACAAAGGTCTGGCGAATATCTGTGTACGAATGTGGTGGGATTTCCACCAAGAATTATGCAGAAATAGTAAACCTACACACAGGTAACATGACCTAGTTAAAAAGGTATAAATACGACGCTATTACATCTTACAATTTCACTCCTGATGACGACGTTAAAACGTCGAAATATGTAGAATCGACTTTTTGGAGGCCACAGACTGGTCTGCATTTAATAAATTTGTAATTGTGTATCCATTTTAATGTCGTTTGTTATTTATTATTTTAGAACCAGCTAGTTTAACAACTGCTGTAAGTTATGTTTGATTCTAACCAAATCAATTTAATTTGTATGTTGTTGCTAAGCGCAAAGCTGCACAATGAACTGTTTTGTGTCCATCACAAGATCGACCCCTGAATTTTAGTATTACAAGCTCTTAAGCCTATTGACGAGCTACCGGGGGGGAGGGGATCAGTTTGATTCCGAGCTACTGAATTAAAATTTATTTTGAACAAAATTATAAATTTGATCTAGTAATCTTTAATATATCTTTAACGGGATATTGTTTTGTTTAATCTTTCGTAATCATGCAAATTTGAATGAATAGAAGTTGTATCTCTAAAAGCATAGTCAGATAATTCGCTACAGATATACTTAATATGTTAGTGTCTGTGTATATATATATGTGTGTGTGTGTATGTAGACGTATATGAAGTAATCCACAAAGTCAGTACATAAAGTAATATGTGAACACATTATCAGATGTGTCATTAAACTTATATCCAAATGAAAATGTAATATTTTCTATATCCCATAACTAACACTAAATGTAAGCGTCAATCATATACCTTCAGCATTATCACTGACGTCCATTACATGGAGAGCATTGTCCACCAGTAGTTCAGGAAGTAGATACTCTTGGTTGCTAGCTGGAAGCTGCGTGGGTGTGTTTAGCTGATCTAGGGTGAGACTGGTCCTTGTACCAGGCAGCTGTAATGCTGGAGGTACAGCAGCGGACGTATTACTACCATATACAAACTCTTGGAAGTCTTGATCATACATCACATTCATCATCCCTTCTGTAGCCGGATCTGTACCATTAGCCAATGCAGCAAGGGAGACTGCCATTGCTGTTCCAATGTTCGACGTACCTCCTGCTCAAAGAAAGATAATCTTAAAAGTTTTGCTTTCATATAATCTTGCTACTGAAAATATTTGGATGCAACCTGTGCACAAAATTTGTATTCATACAGTAGCATTACGAAGAACTCGAGATGTAATCAGCTGTGAAAAACTTATTACATATATGCTGTAAACCCCAAGCATAATAAACACTGGTATTTTTTTTACTACCCTTATTCCATGCAAATGTAACTCATATACATTAAACAATGTGACCTTTCTTCAACCACGATTCACTCTGTCAGTGTCTGTAATGTCGTGCTAAAGACCTAATTAGTCACACCAAAGCGGATTTTTTGAACTTTCAAAATTAAAACAGTTTGCATCTCCAATGAACTTGATTTGTCAGTAAAAAACTTTAACATTTTTACTTGTATTAATATATAAGAACATACGTATGTTTCTATATAAACTTCTTAAATGGCTCAAACAATAGAAACACTAAAATCTACGCAATTGAAATTTACATAATAAAAATTTGTTCGTATAAACTTCGCTCCAAGGAATTAATGTTGTAACATACATCATAAAATTTAAACATCCTCTGATTAAATATCTTTTAAAAATCAGATTTGTTGTTGTGCAATAATGATTAAAATTTCGAGCTGAAAAACAATAACACAATTTAAAATAGCATTAGTTAAATGCAGTGGATTCCCTCTAGTGCAGCTAATACACACTTATGGTTGCCAGAAGTGTGCCTTATTCCATATATTCTTAGATTAATTGAAGATTTAAATAATATATTGGGTAAATGTTAATAAGTATTTAAGATTTGTTCTTGAATTTTGAATTTTATTATCTATTTATTCTTTTGTCAAAACATTTTAAATAGAAAGTAAAAGTAGAGAAGCTATTTCAATTAATCAATTAGAATAATTAATAAATAAAATGTCAGGGGTCAATTTGTATTTATTATAATTTCCTTTAATCATGTGAGTACGCCACCTTAATGTATTTAATGTGTTGTGTCGTAGATAATTGTTTTTTTATTACCCGATGTTGCATTTAGTAGAACTTAGTGATATCTTGAGATAATTTTCTGAACCTTGTTTTTACTGTTCTTAACTTTTCTATAGTTTAATGAGCGAGGTACCTCTATTTTGTTTGTTATTGGCTATAACTGACCTTGATATTGGTTTTAAGATGATAGCTGGTTTATCTAAAAGTTTTAGTTTAATAATATACAATGGAATTCGTGTTATAAGAAACTGGTTTACAAAGAGCTGTCACACAATAATAGCACTTAAACTAAAGCGTGTACAATTTTGCATGTCATCTATTCTATATAAAAACAATGAATTAATCTACACTGGTTCACGTATTATGGGTTTAACTATCACACGAATATAAGCATTACCAAACTTTATTAATACAGATAAAATCAAATACAACACAAATGATTTTGTAATATCTGTATTATTTGAGAGTAGTGTTTCACAACGTTACCACATCATGTTTTGCGCAATTACTCATGTTTTTTTTTATGTCTTAGTATACCAGTTTAGCAACTTAAGTAAAAGAGCCTGATCTTCAGTATAACCGTGTATGTGTGTGTGTGTAAGCCTTTAATTAACATATCAGAACTATTAAATTGATTGTGACTAAACTTTTGAGTATTACCAAATGTTCAGTTGCTTGTGTATTTCTGTAATCGAACAGACGGAATATTCTCCATATAAGATGGCCACATAATGTTGTTTTGGTGTTGAACGTGAATCCCGTAGATCCACGTCTACTTTACACACCTGAGGCACAAAGACAGGTAATCAGATAAAAAGTACATACGACAGGAGACTTCATGGTTGCACGTGTCCAAAATAGTGAATAAAAATGTAAGAGAAAGCAGAAATTTATATATTATTAAACATATGGGCAACTCGTGTTGTAGAGGCTGTGCCACAAAAGAGTTTTCAGCGAAACGAACACCCTTATTAAGTATAGTTTCAGTAGGTCAGTCAGATTACAACATGTAGCTTTGCAACATCTACCAACTAGATAAATAATGGTGGAAGTACTCTATATTAATTTTTACATATAACATTATACATATAACATATAACATTATACATATAACATATAACATTATACATATAACATATAACATTACAACATGTAGCTTTGCGACATCTACCAACTAGATGAATAATGGTGGAAGTACTCTATAATAATTTTTACATATAAAATTTTAATATAAAAAAAACAACATGAAAAACAACAAAATAGGCAACCGAGTGATACGTCAAGTGCATAAGATAATGATCGTTAGTTCGCTTTCTAACACATTTGTGCTATAAAGTTATTGTAATTTTCTTTCTATTAGATCATTTTATAATGCTATAATAACTGAAATAAGTGTTTTTCATATATATTGCTAAAATCACATTATCTATTTTACGTTTGTAACCCTAAGTTAATGAAATCCAAGTAGTTAATTATAATGATATTAAGTTCGTTATGTCTAGATAATAGTTTATATAAGGATAAGTCACGAATATTATATACAGTATTTTTTAATCATTAGCTATTAAAACTTCTAAAAAAATTCCGTAAAAAATATCATTTTTTTCATCCTTTTATCAAAAGTCTAAATCGAAGAAATTCAACTATTTCTAATGACTAGTAATATTTTCCTCTAAACTTACCAACACAAGAGAATGTATAAGGCAACCCCTTAGATAGACCTGTACTTGGATGGCCACTAGAAACTGATCCATTGGACAAAACAGAACCTGCACAATAAACATCGTTAATATCGGTTTGGGACGACAGCGGAGCAGATGAAGAGGTAACACCCATCGAACAGTAGCTTCGGTGGGTGGTGGTGGTGGAAAATACTGTTCCTAGATTATCGTTGTTAGCCATTAGAGAAAGGCTAAAGGGGGACGACATATCCTGCCAGCATTCTTCTGTCACGGGATACATTTCTGTCTGTCATGGAAAAAAATAACTTGATTTTAACTCGTACTCTGATTTATCCTATAAACTACGTTACGATGTTCTTTCATTTTAAAACCCGTTTATTCCAGCGAGAACACCTTGAATTATTCAGCAAAGTAATGGCAATAAGTTTTACCATTCTACAACGGCATGACAAAAAGTTTTACCATTCTACAACGGCATGACAATAAGTTTTACCATTCTACAACGGCATGACAATAAGTTTACTATTCTACAACGGCATGACAATAAGTTTTACTATTCTACAACGGCATGACAATAAGTTTTACTATTCTACAACGGAATGACAAAAAGTTTTACCATTCTACAACGGCATGACAATAAGTTTTACTATTCTACAACGGCATGAAAATAAGTTTTACCATTCTACAACGGAATGACAATAAGTTTTACCATTCTACAACGGCATGACAATAAGTTTTACTATTCTACAACGGCATGACAAAAAGTTATATCATTCTACAACGGCATGCCAATAAGTTTTACCATTCTACAACGGCATGACAATAAGTTTTACCATTCTACAACGGCATGACAATAAGTTTTACCATTCTACAACGGCATGACAATAAGTTTTACCATTCTACAACGGCATGACAATAAGTTTTACTATTCTACAACGGCATGACAATAAGTTTTACCATTCTACAACGGCAAATTTAGATTATACGCTGTATTCCTCGGCGACTGCAACTGCAAGCAACTTGTTACATACATTACATAGATATGTATTATTTTTCCCTTTTTACAGGCATTTTGCCGAAGCATGTAAAATTAAGTATGCACTTCTACTTCTACACCTACTATACCTTATTCAGAATCATTGGCCAAAATATTAGCTTTAGAACTATTTTCAACATAATATCTCAAGCGCAAAAAATGAAAACAAAAAATATTATTTTGCTCTGTTTTTCAGTGTTATTATATTTAAAGTTTGAGATCACTAAAATCTGAATAACATAATCAGGGTACGTAGTACTTGAAATCAGCAAAATAAGTAGTTTTATATATATTTATTCCTGTAAACTCCCAGTGGAGCATAGGGCCGCAACAACACCTCGCCAACGGAAGGTGTTGTTG
>NW_013671481.1:6144-7122 GCF_000517525.1 Limulus polyphemus | reverse complement strand
CCCGCGACCCTCAGATTAGGAGTCGAGCGCCCTAACCACTTGGCCATGCCGGGCCAGTTTGATATTAGAACCGTATTATTTGAATGGCCAGAGTTTCCATGTTGTTACTGTTGTGCTGTTTTTACGAAGCTACTAAAATGTGATCCGCTGGTTTCTCTAGAACTTTATTCGTTGACTCTTGACAGTTGTAGTTGAAAGAGTTATTGCTTCTTAAAAAAAAACTTAAATAAAGCCACCTTATCTATATAAAATTTGGTTCATGTCTATTTTAAGTTGACACAATATGCTAATATTTTCCAATCAATGTTATTTACCAAAGTTACCAAAAAACTCTCCAAACCGGTATACTATGTTTGTGAAGTGCAGTGATAAATAATACTTTGATTAGTAAGCTAAATTATATATATATATATATAATGCTCAGAAACAAAGGTTATAATGAAGTTACAAAATCTGGAATGTTCTAGTATATTGCTGATAAATGTAAATAGCACTGATTATTTAGGCCAATGTGAAGAAAAAGCTTCTATCTTACTAACAATGTGAAGCATGTGATTTTTGAAATCTTCATTAGCACTATTTTTCTAAATTTCCCATTTGTTGCTTATTGAAAAAGATTAGATTTTCCAATTCTGTATAAATTTAATATCTAAAGTGTATTGTTTGTTACGGATATTCTGGCAAAGTTACACAAGGGCTGTCTGCACAAGCCGTCCCTAATTTTGAAATGATAGGCTAGAAGGAAGGCAGCTAGTCAATAGCACTTACTGCCTATTCTTGAGCTACTCTAATCGAATAGGGGGATTTATTTGTCCGTCACACTTATAACGTACCCACAGCCTCATATTTCGCGGCAACAGGACGTGGACCATGGACAGTTCGGTACGCTAATCCTTGGAAATATGAGGCTGTGGGTACGTTCTAAGTGTGACGGTCAAACAAATCCCCCTTATTCGATGGCGCGGCAACAGGACGTGG
>NW_013671481.1:3267-5875 GCF_000517525.1 Limulus polyphemus | reverse complement strand
GTGGACCATGGACAGTTCGGTACGCTAATCCTTGGCCATCGAATAAGGGGAATTTATTTGACCGTCACACTTATAACGTACCCACAGCCTCATATTTCGCGGCAACAGGACGTGGACCATGGACAGTTCGGTACGCTAATCGTTGGCCTACGCCTGCCACATAACGTGTGACAGGTATGTTAATTGCTTTAAATCTTTCTATTTATTACGCGAATCAGTACTTCTGTCATGACACAAACCACTTTTGACAAACAACAATGTAGAAAAATCATCAGAACTGTACTTAAAATGTTGTCATATATACTTATGTGAGTTTTCAAATTCTACCATCTTAACGTAAACTTAAAAAAGGCTGAGACGGGAGTATTCTAATTAATTAACTCGTCTAAGTATATTAAGACAATGCGGCGTTTACGGGCACTTCTTTACTAAATCTAGAGATGTAAACATCACTAGGAATAAAAGTCATTTTATAATATTTGTTCCAACTCTAAACAACTGAGTTCCAAAGCTAAGTACAAATTCAGTTTTAGAATATATATATATATATGTGAGTGTGTGTGTGTGTGTAAATACAAATTATTACGCAAAATGCGGTCATGACTAAAGTGTGTGTTTAGAAGACGTGATACATAAAAGATCGTGCGAAGATGTATTGAAGTGGTAAATAAAATGGTTTGGATGAACTGGCCAAAGCCACGTGCACAGCACTTTATTGAATCATATTCGAAAAACGTATTTTGGATTTCTTGGGGTGGGAACGCGTGGGCCTGGCGTACGTGTACTTTTTTAGCTGGATCACCGTACCGACACTATTTCGAACGAATTACACCTTTCAGGGTTATGCAGTAGATTTCACGTTCTGACCCTTCTTTATTTAGCACTACATCACTGTGCTTATATACACTATGCCTAAACTTAGATCAAAATATTCTTACAAAGAGGGAGATCGCCAAGTGAAGATTGCTTACAAACAGGTCTGTCCAACCAAATCGTTCAATGATATTTTCCCTCTTCATTACGTCTTGGATATTAAATGTTACGCCGCTTTTTAATAAACAATACGCTTCTTTTGTCGTGGCTTTGTTTAGTTAATTTTTGATAAACAATACGCTTCTTTGTCGAGGCTTTGTTTAGTTAATTTTTAATAAACAATACGCTTATTTTGTCGGGACTTTGTTTAGTTACTTTTTAATAAACAATACGCTTCTTTTGTCGGGGCTTTGTTTAGTTAACTTAAGAAGAACTCATCAAAATCAAAACTAAAAGTAAGCTTTTCTTCTATCCCACTTCTCGTCTTTTAAGAACTTCTGAATAAAGGTAAGGAAGGGTGTATAATAACATATCTGCCACAACATATCTACTACATATCATCCACAACATATCTACTATATATCATCCACAATATATCTACTATATATCAGCCACAACATATCCTCCATATGTCAGCTATAACATATATCTGCTATATTTAGTCCTGATGAAGCCTCTCGTCCAATACCAGGGCTCTTCGGGCCAGCAGTTATGTTTGTTGTTTAACCCAAAGCCACACGATAAGCTATCTATTCTCTGTCCGCCGCGTATATCGAAACCCGATGTTTAGCGTAATAAGCCCTAAGATTTACTGTTGCGCTAGTGAGTGGCTCATGCCGACTGGGATACGGCAGACGTAGTAGCGATTGTGACGCTAGTTATATCGTCAAAATTCTTTAAACAACTGTTTCGGTGTAAAGTGAATTATTCAGAAGAACTGACGAAACAACTGATTACGGTGCTGATCAAGTAACCACAGCATCAACGAGAGAGGAAACAACTTGATTACGGTGCTGATCAAGTAACCACAGCATCAACGAGAAGGGAAACAACTTGATTACGGTGCTGATCAAGTAACCACAGCATCAACGAGAGAGGAAACAACTTGATTACGGTGCTGATCAAGTAACCACAGCATCAACGAGATAAGACTACGACAGTAACTATATTTATTTAATGCCTGAAGTTTGTCACTAAATCACTATGAGATCAGAATTAATTGCTGAACCTCTCAATCAATTGATTTTTTACCTGAAATAAAAAATTCGTCTATATGGACAACATTAGTGCCCCCTGAATGTTAGTTTAGCTGAATCTGTAGTTTTATTAATCATAATGTGATAATTTAAAGTATACCCTAGGCAGGAATCAAATCATGGGTTGCACCAACACAAGTTAATTTTTTCACACTCAGAACTTGAGTAATAGAGTAATATATATATTGAAGCATATAATATTTTACTATTTTTAAAAATTTAGTGCTTCCAAAATTTTGCGCTTTAGGCAAATGCCTGTTTTGTTTGCATTTAACATCAACACTTTTTTCTTGCCTGAAAGTATATAAGAGTTTTCTGCACGTAGCCGTTTCTAAGTTTGAACCGATAGACTAAGGTTTGTTTGTTTTTTGAATTTTGGGCAAAGCTACACGAGGGCTATCTGCGCTAGCCGTCCCTAATTTAGCAGTGTAAGACTAGAGGGAAGGCAGTTAGTCATCACCACCCACCGCCAACTCTTGGGCTACTCTTTTACCAACGAATAATGGGATTGACCCTCACATTATAACTCCCCTACGGCT
>NW_013671481.1:2497-3257 GCF_000517525.1 Limulus polyphemus | reverse complement strand
TGATGGACTAAGGGGAAAGCAGCAATTCAACAGTACCCAACGCCAACTATTGGGGACTTGTGCCAGACCGAATAGTAGGATTTGACCATCACTCTTACATAGCGCACCTACATTTCGAAAGCGCGTAGCACATTTCTGCAGCAATGGGATGCGAATATTAAATCCTCGGATTCATAAGTCGGGCTCGCTAACATTTAGGACACGCCCAGCTTTCTGTAAACTTATATATAGCTGATACGTAATAGCTATTACAACGTATTCTGCTTTAAAGATTCAACTGTTGTATGTGAATACTACATAACTGATTATGTTTAAGTTTAGGGAATGAAATATTATATTCATATAGTGTATAATGGGTAAATTGGATTGCTTTGTAGGAATAAATGGAACTACCAACGACGATTGTGTTTATCTAGCTCCGCCTGAAACTTCACTGTTGCCAAATGACGTATACCTACCTGTTGAGATTGGACTATAGTCAGTAATTTTTGAGTTATACGTTCTACATAAATAACTAATACTGAAAATCGCTCACATAAACTAACATGATCATTAACTTAGAATGATATCTATACACCTGGAAAAAAGTTAAGCACCCCCAAGTATTTTTCAGGATTGCTTATTGAAAATAAGGTTTAATTTTCATAATGTTGAGCAATGTTCATAATTAAAAGGATGTGAGCGTTCAGGTGTGACATTTAAATCAGGCGCGTTTTTTTCCCCACGTGCAACTTGCTCCCTTCTTCACGTCCAATATGCA
>NW_013671481.1:0-1497 GCF_000517525.1 Limulus polyphemus | reverse complement strand
GACCAGGACAACGCCACGTCACCCACAGTCCGATGGGATGGTAGAAAAGTAGAAATGGACACTGGGAAAGGAATTGGCAAAGTTTTGTAATAGCTGCCAAGATGACTGGGATGTCTTACTCACTCCACTGTTGATGGCCTATAGTTCAGCAGAGCATGAAACCACTGAATACACTCCAGCAAAGTTGATGTTTGGTCGCGAACTTCGATTGCCAGTGGATCTGTTAACAGGACGCTCACCTTATGAAGAGTTGCCTGAAAATGTGTCAGAATTCGTGAAAGTGTTATCGGAAAGGATGGATAATATTCACCATTAAGTGCGTTCAAACTTGAAAACGTATGCTGATTCGATTAAGTTATCTTATGATAAGAGATCTACGGAAGTTAGTTTTGTACCAGGAGACAAGGTGTGGTTGTATAATCCCAGGAAGACCAAAGGGAAGTCTCCTAAGTTGTATTCTCCATGGGAAGGCCCATATGACATACTGTGCCAGCTCTTGCAGGCTCTCCCCTTTAGCACGGACTCTCGTCCTAAACCTAGCCCTGTAGACTTCCGACTGATTTTGAGTTCCATACCTGAGCTCTAGAGCAGCTACCAGGTCTCTATAGTTGTGTCTGTCGTCTGCTGACAACTGTCCAAGTATTTACAGTGGTTGTCCCTTCAGGCTTGTTGCCAGATATACTGCTTTCTGCATAATTTCATTTGATAAACACGTTTAGAATGAATGGTAATTTATAATCAGTCACAAGAACGTCGAATCTGAATCACTTGAAAAAAACACGGGGGTGCTTAACTTTTTTCCAGGTGTATATTACTAAAGATTTAGCTCTGTTTGAATACTATTAAATGTGCTAAGTGTTTTACGTGCAAACATTAGTGTATAACTCAACATAATACTTAACAATGGAAACATCTATAAAATATAGTTCTTAACAAATTTTTGCAGTAAACAAAATATTCGCACTCATATGAAAGTAATTCAGTCTATATAAACATGACTTCCATTTCCATACTCTTGAAAACCTTAAAATATAGTTTTACAATTCTTTCAAAAGCACCAGAATTGGTTTAGAGGAAAGTTTTTTTTTTAAATCATCATAATGTAAAAGTTAATGAATTTACAATGATACCAAATTAAGTACGATAAAAAGATATTTCTGAAATTTGCTGTTTCTCTTCTGTCGTCTCTTACTCGATGATTGCGTCGTTTAAATATAATTCACAATATAGACTTAACATATAGAGTATGGGACGTTTTGAAGTCCTGAGCAATATGTGAATGGAAGTTTCGCGACTACTTCCGAAATCGTATTTCATACTAGCTTTATTTTTGTGGTTATTCGAAACTAGTTTATTAGGCTGGAAGAGTTAAGAGATTAGTCGAACTCGTGGCCATTTTCGATGTCGTAGCGTATTTCGTCATTTTTGCTCTAAAAAAGTACATTCCGCCCACCACGTACAGTTTCTTCATAGAGCTATTTAACACCTTTTGAGGTG
>NW_013671480.1:56608-64328 GCF_000517525.1 Limulus polyphemus | reverse complement strand
CCCTTCAATCATATAAATACACCAGAAACAATAGTTTAACCCCCTTCAATCATATGAATACACCAGAAACAATAGTTTAACACCCTTCAATCATACGAATACACCAGAAACAATTGTTTAACACCCTTCAATCATACGAATACACCAGAAACAATTGTTTAACACCCTTCAATCATATGAATACACCAGAAACAATTGTTTAACACCTCTACCCATACGAACAGCCCATACTAAAACCAATAATTTGAACAGCACAAATTATAGGTCTATTTTTAATGATGTGTATACTCAGTGTTAACATCCGATCAGAACAAGCTACTTACTTGGAGGGAAACTTAAAAAAAATCAACCTGGTAATGAGTATATATATTTAATCAAATATATTTTTCCTACGTTTGTACTTATAAAGAGGGTACACACACACACACGTTGTTAACGATATTTTCGGCCGTAATCCCAATAACGTGAGGTTTGATCAGCAGACGTTAGAAGGGTCGTGTACAAGTAAGGCTTTGTGCAGCAGAATAACTGAAGAACATATAGCTAAGGTTAATCACGAAGACTGACACGCTGGCTGTCTCCGAATACTATGTTAACAAATGCATAAACATTTCATTCTGAATAGTGCGCGCACTGTCCGCACCTTACCTGATCACAACTGGCAAAGCTTTTCACTAGCAGAAGCTTAAGGTACTTCGTCTGAGATACGAGTAAACAACTGTGTTTTAACATAATTTTCGAACACCCTATTTTTCAACCACAAGTCCACGTCTTTGTAAACACAATGCACGGATCACTGGCTGTTTATGGTTACAAATAAAACTACATTCTTCAACGCAGCTTTTGGCATTGTACTTTGGCGAATAATTGATATCTGGTTGGTACTCCCTACATGACCACCACATTGTTAGAAGATAGATATTGTTGTCCATTCTGCTAGTACTCCCTACATGTCCACCACATTGTTAGAAGGTAGATATTGTTGTCCATTCTGCTAGTACTCTCTACATGTCCACCTCAACTTATGAATGTAGATACTTATGTCAATAACTATTGTAACACTCACGTGAGTAGGCGTTGAATGACATATATTATTATTTTTGTGGCTGCTCAGTTGTTGAAAAAGAAATAATCTAAGTAAAACTTAATTACATCTTGTTATTGAAATGGTTAAAAATAGTTATTTTTATATTTTTCCGTTGTGTTTTTTTTTTTACCAGACCTCTCTTGAGAATAAACACAAGCAACAGTACCTTAAAAATAGAGAAACGGTTCTAGATTTTACACATAAAGCCAGAATTCTAAACGCTTCTTCTCCGCATTTTTTTTCAGTCAAAATTGAAGCATTTCCCTAGCTCAGGCTACATGGGTGGATGGCTTATATTAATTTATGCGCCTGCGCAGTATTGTACGATTAATGTACAGAGGACTAAGCCTAGTATTAATGTTACCAGACTTTTAGGACTATTTGTATGGTAATTCCAATAAACAACCTTGGGCTTATCAGTAAAAATAAGAGTAACAGACGTAGACAGTATACATCATTATCTAAATTTAATTATATAATTAAGGTAATGACCAAAATTATAGTTAAGAAAAATGAATCCGGTTTACATACAGGCTCCAAATGAACAACAAGAATTTTTTTTTTTATTATCAGATACGACAGGCTAATTGCATGTAATTGGAATAGGGGAGTGTATTATGCCATCGATAGAAAAATATTAGTATATTCACATGATTTGCGGTCACCATTAGAGTATAGTCTCGTGCAATCTCGTAGCTTTTAACCGCCTCCATGCCATTTTGAAAACAATTTTTTTTCCAAATTTCTTTGAGTTTATGCTTGAATTTAAAATTTCGTTAAGTGCACACCGTAGAAGTGAAACTCCTAATGGACATATAGTTCCAGGAAGTGCATGATATCATACTGTTTTCTAGGCTTAAAGAGGATACATTGTTGTCTCGGTCAGGTGTTAATTACTTCTTATTTAATAATTGACATAATTAGATCCCGCTTGGCAAGATTGGTGCGTGGGTTGGTGTAAACGTGGGATTTGTAAAGTAAAAATAAATAATATCAATTTTTAATTCTGTCTTGTCTAAAAAAATAACGTGACCAGGCCGCAGATGTTTTGTAGCGAGTTATAAATGAACAGAAGTAAAGCATGGACAACAATATCTACCTTCTAACAATGTGGTGGTCATGTAGGGAGTACCAACAGCATGGACAACAATATCTACCTTCTAACAATGTGGTGGACATTATGTCCACTTCTTTTTTACAATATAAACGGTTGTACCGAACTGTAAATAATTAACACGACTAATAAAAGAATTCTTTGAAACTATCTGGGAATTGCCCATGTCTCTAACTAATTTAATTTAGGCCTAAGATCAATACATAGTCTATTTTCATGTTTCTTGTATCTAATACCTTCTGTATAAACTTCGGGTCACTGAAAAATAATAAGCTACTACTTGTGACTAGTTGATGTTACTATCCGCCGTAAATTTGTTTTGAATTTCGCGCAAAGCTACACGAGGACTATCTGCGCTAGTCGTCCCTAATTTAGCAGTGATAGGCTAGAGGAAAGGCAGCTAGTCAACGTCACCCACCACCAACTCTTGGGCTACCCTTTTACCAACGAATAGTGAGATGGACCGTAACATTATAATGCCCCCCACGGCTGAAAGAGCGAGCATGGTCGGTGAGGGATTGGAACCCACAAATTTCGAGTTAAACACTAACCAGAATAACCTAATTAAGATAGTTACGGTCTGTTATGCTTACCTAACAATCAGAGAACGATGGAAATAACCTCATTATTAGGTTTGGATAACGAGATTAACCTTGTCAGAACTACTGAATTCTACGAAGTTAGGAATGAAACTATAATAATATGCCATGTCCAGTGCCGACGAGGCCTAACTAGCTATACCATAGACACAGTAATAGTCGAGACGCTATTTATATACTTGTATCATCAAACTGTTAAGGTGCGAAGAAGGAAGTGTTATTAATAACAATCGTAATGATTAATAACACAATATTACTCCGATTAATAACACAATATTACTCCGATTAATAACACAATATTAACACAATATACTCCGATTAATAACACAATATTAACACAATAATAACACAATATTACTCCGATTAATAACACAATATTAATCCGATTAATAACACAATATTAACACAATAATAACACAATATTACTCCGATTAATAACACAACATTACTCCGATTAATAACACAACATTACTCCGATTAATAACACAATATTACTCCGATTAATAACACAATATTACTCCGATTAATAACACAATATTAATCCGATTAATAACACAATATTACTCCGATTAATAACACAATATTACTCATATATTTTAACACCAATTACTTGTTACTCTTATTTATACTTGAATTAATTTTCTCTCATTTTTCACTGGAACTGGCGAATCGTAATCGAACTGCTTCCCCCTACCCCCACCCCAAAATCTCACATCCATCTATAGCCGTCAGGTTGACAGAGGTCCGTCTAAACCGTGCATGTAGATTGATGAGGTTTTTGTACGACTTGTGGCAGACACACCATATATAGAACTGGTTCCTACCCAGCCAACGTGCAGTGCACGTGAAGATGACCGGCAGTTTACCTGTGTTCCTCGTAACTAGTTAAGTCAGGAAAAATAAATGCGAATATAGATTACATTATGTGAAGTGTTTTAATATTAAAATATGGTGAATAGGTGTGTGTGTGTGTGTTAAGAGATTATAAGGAACGCTGAACTCCCGTCCGAGGAAGAAAAAAAAGCAATTATTTCATTCTTAAATACATATAGAAAATATAACCAAATATGCCATTTTTCTTCTTCACATTGCCACGTTTATAGATAAACAGTTCTCCCAAGATTGATTTTTAGATACATAACAGGGCCGGCACTGCCAGGTGGTTAGAGGGCGCTTGACTCGCAATCCGATGGTCGCGGGTTCCACTAAAAATGCTCGTCCTTTCAGCCGTGGAGGCGCTATAATGTTACGGTCAATCCCACTATTCGTTGGTCAAAAAGTAGCCCAAGAGTTGGCGGTGGGTGGTGATGACTAGCTGCCTCACTTCTAGTCTTCCACCGTTAAATTAGGAACGGCTAGCGCAGATAGCCCTCGTGTAGCTTTGCGCTAAATTCAACAAACAAACAAGATACATAAAAAAGAACAACAACAACACGTGTTTTAACATTTCGTTACTCAGCTGAAACTTGACCCTGGTAAACTTTGACAATGCTCTATGGCAATGAATGACCTAAGTTGGCCAGATGAACGTGAGGTACGAATGTAGTAGATGCTGGAATGCTTAACAATATTTACATGGATCTTAACATGGATCTTTACATGGTTCAAGAATCATTTCCCACTCTGGAAAAAAAGTAGACGAAAGAAAAAAAAAGCGACAATGACATTTAAATAAAAACTCTTCTCAAACAGTCCAAGATGATACAAGAGGCTGAAGACTAAAACGTAATACATCCCCTCCCTATTATACAGAAAGCAAGTTTAACCTGTCTGTGTTTCTTTGCTATATATAAATCCAGAGGTCGTGATAGTACAAGTAGTGATGAAACATATCTATCTGTAATTTGAAGGTTGAGGTTTAGTTACTGAAGAACCACTTTCAACGTTTGATATATTAGACTACGCAACTGAGGAGAGATTAGGAGGGATGAGAAGCTACTGGGGAGAGATTAGGGGGATGAGAAGCTACTGGGGAGAGATTGGGAGGTATGAGAAGCTACTGGGGAGAGATTAGGAGGGATGAGAAGCTACTGAAGAAAAGTTGGGAGGGATGAGAAGCTACTGGGGAGAGATTAGGGGGGATGAGAAGCTGTTGGGGAGAGATTAGGAGGGACGAGAAGCTACTGGGGAGAGATTATGGGGGATGAGAAGCTACTGGGGAGAGATTAGGAGGGATGAGAAGCTACTGGGGAGAGATTAGGGGGATGAGAAGCTACTGGGGAGAGATTAGGAGGGATGAGAAGCTACTGGAGAAAAATTGGGAGGTATGAGAAGCTACTGGAGAAGGGTTAGGAGGGATGAGAAGCTACTGGAGAAGGGTTGGGAGGTATTAGAAGCTACTGGAGAAGGGTTGGGAGGTATTAGAAGCTACTGGAGAAGGGTTGGGAGGGACGAGAAGCTACTGGAGAAGGGTTAAGAGGTATTAGAAGCTACTGGGGCGAGGTTAGGAGGGATAAATTTTGTTCAATTAAATTTTGCCCTTTAGTGAATGTGGACAATTAACATAAAATAATGCAAGTTTCTGAAATATGGGGGGGCAGCCCCCGTATGCCCCACCATGGTTATGATACTGCTGTCTATGTGTTTGTCATCAGAATTATTGAGTAACCAGATCAATCAAACATTGCTGTATCGCTGCAGTTCATGATTCTTAGAATATACGTCAGTGGTTTCAGAAAACATCGTTTCATAAGCTAACGAGAACAAAAAAGTTCAGGATTCTTCCAACGTGTACCGTGAGAAAATCGACCTTACAGTAAGGAGTTAAAACTCAATACATTTACGGAAAGAAGGAGAGAAATTCGGTTAAACGAACTTCAGAGCAGACTTTGGTAAAAGAACTATCGCTTACAAGTGACAACCGGTTTAATTTATAAAATGTATTCCTTTATAGTGATTATATTAACATTACTTTATCACACACAGTCAAGCATTTTCACCAAAATCCCTAAACAGTATTGTCACATAATTACAAACTAACACCTTTACAACTATCAAAGTCCGGCACTATTTTAACACCATTTATTAAAGCTAATATCGCTATCAAAGTCCGGCACTATTTTAACACCATTACAAGCTAATATCGTTATCAGAGTCCGGCACTATTTTAACACCATTACAAGCTAATATCGTTATCAGAGTCCGGCACTATTTTAATCTCATTAAAAGCTAACATCGTTATCAAAGTCCGGCACTATTTTAATACCATTAAAAGCTAACATCGTTGTCTGAGTCCGGTACTATTTTAACCATTAAAAGCTAACATCGTTATCAAAGTCCGGCACTATTTTAACACCATTAAAAGCTAACATCGTTATGAGAGTCCGGCACTATTTTAATCTCATTAAAAGCTAACATCGTTGTCTGAGTCCGGCACTATTTTACCACCATTAAAAGCTAACATCGTTATGAGAGTCCGGCACTATTTTAACACCATTAAAAGCTAACATCGTTATGAGAGTCCGGCACTATTTTAACACCATTAAAAGCTAACATCGTTATGAGAGTCCGGCACTATTTTAATCCCATTAAAAGCTAACATCGTTATGAGAGTCCGGCACTATTTTAACACCATTAAAAGCTAACATCGTTATGAGAGTCCGGCACTATTTTAACACCATTAAAAGCTAACATCGTTATCAAAGTCCGGCACTATTTTAATCCCATTAAAAGCTATTATTACAACATAGTTTGTTAGTAAACTAGCACTTTAAGTCAGCATATTTTATATGGCCATTTTCACTGTTATACGTGTTTCAAGTTATACGTGATGAACACAACTACTGCGATAAAACTTGAGGAAAAAAAAAAGGTATCAATTACTTTACTATCCTCCAACATGGATTTTTGATTTTTCAAACCAAGTCACGAAGATGTTAGCAGCCTACAGCTTCTGATATGGTATCTGCCAAGTGGCTAAACATTCGTTTACACATTCACTTATCTTTTTAACCCTGGATTTAATACATATTTACACCATTTAGTCTTAACTGAGGGAGGAGTAGGTTCAGTTTACACTAACTTGTTAATAATATTGTTTGTTTGTTTGTTTTTGAATTTCGCGCAAAACTACACGAGGGCTATCTGCGCTAGCCGTCTCTAATTTAGCAGTGTAAGACTAGAGGGAAGGCAGCTAGTCATCACCACCCACTGACAATTCTTGGGCTACTCTTTTACCAACGAATAGTGGGATTGACCGTCACGTTATAACGCCCCCACGGCTGAAAGGGCGAGCATGTTTGGTGTGACGGGGATTCGAACCCGCAGACTGCGAGTCGAGCGCCCTCTAACCACCTGGCCAATAATATAGCAAGCTACGTATACTTCAAATTACACGAACATTTGTATATAAAAAAGAAAAACATGGGTTTGGTATAGCACACCAAGTTTTGGATCGAAAGGTCTAAGGTTCGAGCAACAATACGCAGCTGAACCCACTTCGCACTTTCTCTTCTTATGGCGCTATAATCGTGACAGTCGGTCCCACTCGGTTAAAAGTAATCGTGTCAGCAGCTGCGAATATTGTTAACGTCTTGCCCTTTGTCTAATCAGCAGTTCTAAATTAGGGACTGCTATGTCTGAATTTTTGCGGTCTCTGACCTGGTCGTTTAGCCACGTGTGGCATACTGTGCCGTTTCAGTTACGTATAGTAAATACGGAAGAATACTTCATTGTATAAGATCCAAAAATAAAATAGATTTTTCAATAAAAAGTAGGCATGATTTAAACGAATGTATTAACGAATTTTTTTTTTCACTTCTTACAAAATCTGTAAAGAAACCGAAATACGAGTCTTAAGATTTCTTTACATATTTTCTAAGAAACTGCGAAGCGTTTTTAAATTCGGAGTAAAAACAGTAAAAGTTAACACGCGCTTAGACACGTATATATATATATATATATATATATATATATATATAT
>NW_013671480.1:54510-55835 GCF_000517525.1 Limulus polyphemus | reverse complement strand
ACTGTATCTTATCACCTAGTCTACAGAGTTGTGTTTCATCTCCACGTTGTATCTTATCACGTAGTCTACAGTGCTGTGTTTCATCTCCACACTGTATCTTATCACGTAGTCTACAGTGCTGTGTTTCATCTCCACACTGTATATTATCACGTAGTCTACAGTGCTGTGTTTCATCTCCACACTGTATCTTATACCTAGTCTACAGAGTTGTGTTTCATCTCCACGTTGTATCTTATACCTAGTCTACAGTACTGTGTTTCATCTCCACACTGTATCTTATACCTAGTCTACAGAGTTGTGTTTCATCTCAACGTTGTATCTTATACCTAGTCTACAGTACTGTGTTTCATCTCCACACTGTATCTTATTGCCTTGTCTACAGTGTTGTGTTTCATCTCCACACTGTATCTTATCACCTAGTCTACAGTGTTGTGTTTCATCTCCACACTGTATCTTATCACCTAGTCTACAGTGTTGTGTTTCATCTCCACACTGTATCTTATTGCCTTGTCTACAGTGCTGTGTTTCATCTCCACACTGTATCTTATCACGTAGTCTACAGTGTTGTGTTTCATCTCCACACTGTATCTTATTGCCTTGTCTACAGTACTGTGTTTCATCTCCACACTGTATCTTATCATCTAGTCTACAGTACTGTGTTTCATCTCCACACTGTATCTTATTGCCTTGTCTACAGTGCTGTGTTTCATCTCCATACTGTATCTTATCACCTAGTCTACAGTGCTGTGTTTCATCTCCACACTACTCACCTCCAACTCTTGGGCTATTCTTGTCAGACAGAATAGTGGGAATTGACCCTCACCCTTTTAACACACCCTAGGTCCCAACTTATAGAGAGTTTTATTTTGGGAGAGATCCACAGTTCGGCCCATGTAGTATGAGAACCATGGAATGTGTTGAGTTAGTGTGGAGTGACAAAAGTACGGAACTTAATGAAGTAGCTGTGGAGTATTAGAACAGTGGAGAGATAGCGTATGTATAAAGTAACAGACTTGCCAATGTAATGAGGAGTACGTGATCATTTTGTACGGGCAGTGGATTTGTAGAATAAAACTTAATTAATTACATTCCTCTTGGGGGGGGGGGGAGAAGGTCCATAATTAACAACGTTTCCGTGAGTTAAAAACTTAATGTAAATTGTAAGACATCCCCTACAGAAGCTAGTCTGACAAAAATGGAATTCCACTGGTATTCATCATACTAAATAATAATAGTTGCAGGAATAGGAATGCTAGCAGCTAGTCAACTCTCACTTTACCCTATTTTTTTTTTTACTGACATATTTAACGTAATAATCCACGTGC
>NW_013671480.1:48501-53885 GCF_000517525.1 Limulus polyphemus | reverse complement strand
GAAATGTTTTCGCTTAGGACTATATTGTCTTTCACTCACAAACAAAAAAAGATAAAAGTTGACTTCTATACACACTATACTAAAAAAAGTATGTATTTAAAATAACTCGTAACATAGATTAAAGAAAAAAAAAAAGGAAATAACATACGAATATTCTTCTTCCCCTATTCCCTCTCCTCCCTACACCGGGGTTAGAAAATTTCGTTGCGCAGGTGTATAAACCAATCTACAGACCAAAGTCATAGACCCACACGTAACTTGGTGTATAAACAGTTTACATCTTTCAAAAAACAAAACCGCTTGGGTTTGTTTATGTGGGTCCAATTAGTAGTTTTAGGGTTAACAATCTTGAGAAAGATCAGTGCAGAGCGGAGTTTCTCGACCTTTTACACCTCAAGGTCAACTTGGCTGCTCGTCTCACAGGTTGAAAATCACCGACACGTGGGTAAACGTAATGATAATGAAGCTAAGCCTAAGATCCTCTATTAAGCTTCAAAAGAAACACGAGCTTGCTCAAAAGGCCAGTTCTTACGAAATGAAACGAAACCAAGCAGTCTTACCTTTTTCGGAGAATTCCATTCTTAATTCCAATGTCTTCCTTGAGCATTTCTTCTGTCAACTGAAGCAGAAGATCGCCGTCTACTCGACTATTAGCAAATTCGTTGCAGTACTGGGAGAA
Source organism: Limulus polyphemus (assembly GCF_000517525.1). Classification (NCBI taxonomy): domain Eukaryota; kingdom Metazoa; phylum Arthropoda; class Merostomata; order Xiphosura; family Limulidae; genus Limulus; species Limulus polyphemus. Next base: position 53,206 of record NW_013671480.1, on the reverse strand, counting down.
GCTAATCTATACACGATAAAAACATTAGATCAACTGATTAGATCCATTGATTTGAAACATAAGAATTTAATACGATCATACGTATATATATATATATATATATTCTTAGATCACATTCAAATGTTTCATACAACATATATTATTTATTCTTATAAAAATGATCATGATCTTATATTGGCTCTGTTTCTCTCACTTCGATCTGTAAATCAATCGATAATATATTAGTAATATCTATCAATTATTATTTTTCTGATATTTTATCTCTCTTCATCTGTCTATTTATCCATGATCTATCTATTCCCCGATCAACAACGCAGTAAGTAAAACACAGAATTACCATTAATGGACTTCCAAACGTTTACCAAAGTCCTCGCCAAACTAGTTTTTACCTTTACCAATACACACACAGATGTTAGTATCTCCTGAAAAGGGAACCAACCGATCCTAATTAACATAAACGGTGTGTTTATATTTGTTATTCGTTCCATGCCTTGTTTGCCAATTTCACCCATTAAAAACTCGATAAAATCTTTATGTTGCCCAGTAAATATCTGTTGAGCTTATAAAAAAAAATGTTGGCTCACCAGGTCTTCATGTAATTTTCGGAACAAAATTATATTCCCGACAATGATAAACTTGGTCCATAAAATGTAAACCAGATATTGGGTCGCTTGGACAGTTTCCATGTTAAGCCTCAAAATTCACAAACAGGTTTTCACTCCCCCTCCTCTTGCCATTTCGGAGTGCTTCAAATTCCGTGCAAATAGACAGCTCTCGAGCAGGAAAACGCGCATTGAACGCGCGATTTCAGACATGAATATAGGTATTTTTAAAACGGCCACGGAGAATATGTGAAAGTACAACGTAAATGACCCAATGGATAAAATTTAGCAGAACAGTCTGGAAGGGCGTTCCTGTTCTTCCGATTGAATTGTAGTAAACAGCACAAATTTACGTTTGAATATATTCTCAGGGAGTGTATATCCTTTGTTATAACATGCCGCGTTATGTCCTTAATACACTCTTGACTTTCACTGATCAGGTCCATGTCGAGTGTCAAAGATGTTTTTTTTTAATTCTTTTTGATCTGATCTTATCTGCTTCCTCTTAATTTGGTCCCGCTGTTTGTCTGTAAATAATTTTCAACTATATAATTAGTACTGATTCCTTTTTCAAACACAGCTTTTCCCATTATTGTGTGTTGTTTGTTTTTAATTTCGGGTAAAGCTACGCGAGTACTATCTGCGCTAACTGTCCCTAATAGAGCAGTGATAGACTAGAGGGAAGACACCACCCACCTCCAACTCTTGGCCTACTCTTTTACCAACGAATATCGGGGTTGACTGTCACATTATAACGCGCCCACGGCTGAAAGGTCAAGCATGTTCAGCGACGGGGATTCGAACCCGCGGGTTGCAAGTCAAGCGCCCTAACCACCAGATCATGCTAGGCCTTAAACTCATTCGAATTCGGTGGAATAGCAACGAGACCGAGAAAGTCAGAGACAATTGAACTAACCTCTGTTAAGCAGATCACTGTTCTACGAAATATTGACCTTTACACTATGCACGCATATCACTCGATCTTAAGTTTTTGTAAATGGAGATCAAAGGTCAGAAATGTTTATGTGTATACATATAAAATCAAATGATGAACTATACTGAAACTACTAATGAAACTAATTAGGCCTTACAAATCAGAATTCAGTAATTGTTTTACCAGCCACTAAACCTGAAAGAACGCTACCCTGGTGGTGAAATTAGAGTGATTTAAATTTTAAATCGTAATCTGTGCAGTGATCGAGGCACCATCTGTATTTCAATGTTCTTTATTTTATATACGGAAGTTATCCTCTGTGTAAGTGTTTTTTGTTTTGTTTTTATCATCAACATTTATAACTGTTATGTTTGGCATGCAACATTGCGTTAGTGGAAAAACGGTTAAGCTAGTGTGGTAACTAGACTTTTTTTTAGGCCTAACAAGAAAAACGTTAACTACACGTTTTATTGTTTGTTTTTATCATCAATATTTATAATTGTTCTGTTTGGCATGCAACATTGCGTTAGTGGAAAAACGGTTAAGCTGGTGTGGTAATGAGACTTTTTAGACCTACCAAAAGTAACAAAATCCGTTAATTACACGTTTTATTGTGTGTGTGTTTTTTCATACCTGTTATTAAAATTTATTGATATTTTGTATGGCATGTCGCATTGTTGCGCTAGCGAAAAAACGACTGATTGTCGTAGCACAGACATTTTTTCAGGCCTAACAAAAGTGATTTTAAACCTGTGTTTTTCCTTTGATTTTTCTTAATTATGGCAAAAAATTTTGAAATTTATACAACCTTTACTTGAAATACGCAATGGACAAAATAAAGAGATACGAGAAAAAAAAACCAAAAACAACTGCAGTCAACCGTGATTGTAATCAGTTTTGTTAGGCCTATTATGTCACATTCGTATAGCGTAAATATTTAACTATTGTTATAATTTCCTGTTACAAACTTTGGCGCTAAATCTATTTATATGACGCCATTGTTTGATGTAAACTTTCAATCCTCCATAACAAAGATATGGGCCCGGATATCAAAGAGCATCAACATTTGAGACCTATGAGGTTGGTGAAATACTGTACTATCAAGATATTTATATGACTGTTAAAGTTGTTGTAGTACCATGATACTTCGATGTCTATAATATAGGTATAATATTTAGAATGATAATAGACATAGTCATAGGTTTGTTGGGTGGATCGAGCTCAGGAAACCATAGAGCTGGGCATAGAAAGTTGGGTGAAAATAAAGAAGAGAACACTTCTTTCAATAAACCGTTTAGTTTCCTTTCTCGGTAAGTCGTTCTAACACGGAGAAAATGTCAAAAGTTTGACCCTTATCAGAGCTAAAGAAACGCAATGATTTGGCGGAAAGGCGCACCCTGTTTTCTCTCAATGACAGCCATTTTCAACCAACTCTTAATTATTCACAAGTTACTTACTATTTGGCATAGCTTCATTTGTTCTTCGTGAATACTCTTGTATTGAATACGATATTGCGTTGTCGAAAAAAATTTCAAAAGAAAAACATTAATATATAGAATATTTCGAGCCAAATTTAACATTTTGGGCAGCTAGGCCTAAAACTTCATTCTTATAAGCGTGGTGTATAGTAATTCCAGGAGGTGACGTAGAGTTCTAAGTCTCATACAAGAGCTACTTACACATAGCCGTCTTTAGCTAGTCAACAACGTCCACCGCATGTTCTTTAGTTACTCTTGTCTGATCGTTTAATGAGGTTTGGCTATCAAGCTTATAACATACCTGCGACACCAACGTGCGGAGCGCGTTTCTGTGGCAACGCCTCGTGAACCGTGATTTATCGGATTCACAATCTCGGCACGAGCCCACTCGACCACGCCTTGCCCCTTCTGCACGTTTGCTACCTAACGTTTCTTTTATTCAATGAACATAAATAACTCATACATATTCACTGATTAAAAGATAATGTACAATTTTAATTAATCTCCCGACATTTTGAGGCCAGGGTTATTTAACCTTTACGTCATAAGCTCGTGTCACAAGGCCGACAACAGGTTTAGGTAGTTCAGGTGTCACCTTTTACTTGTCTGGTTTCAAGAAGTTGAGGTCACGGTGTTGACAGTAGCGACGGTGGAGGCGGTAATGTGAGAAAAAAAAAACAAACGTGTCTGCAAATGTGTGTAAGGTAGCAAAGTTGATGTGTTACTTTTAATCCTTACAGTCTTTAACCACCTTATATCCAGAAAATGAAAACGAATCCAATCTCATTCTCTCGTTACCAGCCGAGTAAAACTGGAATTTTACTGATTAGAATATTAAAGGTGGTCATTGTTATTCTTTAGTGAAACCAAAAATATTTGAAAAGGTTTAAGAAAGGTGAATTCTGTAACTGAAGTTCAAAATTTGAATCCATTAACTGGCTTAAATATCAAACACTAAAAAGAAAATGAAAACTAATTAAATCTAGCATTATGGTCAATATCTATCGGGATGTCCCACGGCGGGTCAGCGGAAAGTTTACGCACTTACAACGCTAAAATCTGGGGTTCGATTCTTTGCGGTGGACAGTTTGTTTTCAATTTCGCACAAAGCTACACGACGGCTATCCTCGCTTATGGCTATCGTCCATAGTTTAGCAGTGAAAGACTTGAGGGAAGGCAGCTGGTCATCACCACCCACCGCCAACTCTTGGGCTACTTTTTTTACCAACAAATAGTGGGCGTGACAGTAAAGCACAACGCCCTTAATAAAAAGGTAATTTTTTGTATTCATGAAAGAAATGTTTACATCTTTTTAAAAAAACAAAGATTATCTAACGTGAATTTTTTTCCCTGATTACGGTATTTCTGTGGAACAATTAATATTTATAGGTGACATAAAAAAAAGGATGTGTGTGTGTCGAAGTCCGAAGCCGGATATGACGTGTGCTTCTTGATGACCTTTAAACGGATGTTAAAATATTCGGCACTTCCTTCGAGTTAATTCATGTGCCTCACCAGTCAAACATTTGACGAAAATAGCCGCTGCTATACTACCTGTAATTGTTGTACACATTCATCCGGTGGTACGTTCAGTGTACAAGGTAGCTTTTGGTAGATTGTATGTTTTGTTGTTGTTTTTATGTTGTACAATATGGTGGGGTTCACATATCGGGTTATTTATGTCTGTTACA
>NW_013671480.1:46436-47758 GCF_000517525.1 Limulus polyphemus | reverse complement strand
TTGATAAACACATTTGTTTTATGTTATGTTTATTCTAGTTGTAGTTTGATAAATACATTTATTTTATGTTGTTTCTATTCTAGTTATAGTTTGATAAACACATTTGTTTTATGTTATGTTTATTCTAGTCGTAGTTTGATGTATATTTAAGACATAATAAAGAATTTTTCTTTTTCATTTCCTACCTTTTTCTTTTTAACTGGGGCGAGTGAACTGTTGTGGAAAACTTGTAGGGGTGAATGATAGTGGAAAAGATTGAGAAGCACTGGTTTAGACCAACAACTATTGATTAACGGCGCCACCTATCGTGTACATTAAAATTATTATTGTGAAAAATATGGGCCAAGTCAGAACTAACTTACACAGAAAATAATTTTTTTTAAAATAACATATTTGATATCGATTAAAACTAAACAAGGACACAGTTGTCTTTAATTTTGAATTAAGACACCAAGTCAACAGCACGCGCAGCCAACTCTTGGGCTACCCTTGACTGGCCGTCACTTTTATAGCTCAATTGAACATGAACAACGAACCCTCAGACGCACAAATCGGGCTTTACAGTGTTACTTTCAGTTTTGCGGAATGACTGATATCAGGAGTTCGTATTACTGATGGTATAATTATTCGGACTATTATTCTCGTCTTTATTATGTGTATTATTTTCCAAACGTTTCGACCAGTGAATTCTCTGGCCGTCGTCAGTTATTATATCAGAGACATTTTTGTATGCGTCACAAACCAAAAAGCTTTCTGTAGAATTATCAGGATTCGAACCGCCGAACCTGTGATCCCGAATACGGGTATTCTAACCACTTGTTAATTCCACAAAGATCTTTCTGGTTGTGTCTCTGTTACTTAAGTTATTTAGGCAAACACGCGATGTGTACAAAAATACAACTCAGACGAGTCATGGAACTGTTTGAAAGCCATGGTAACGTTTCTCAGTTACAACTCAGGCAAGTCATGAAAATGTTATTCTGTTACCATTTACGGATCTCATGGAAATGTTATTCAGTTACAACGACGAGTCATACAAACGTCATTCAGTTACAACTCAGACGAGTCATGGAACTGTTTGCAAGCCATGGTAACGTTTCTCAGTTACCACTCAGGCGAGTCATGAAAATGTTATTCAGTTACAACTCAGACGAGTCATACAAACGTTATTCAGTTACAACTCAGACGAGTCATACAAACGTTATTCAGTTACCATTTATGGATCTCATGGAAATATTATTCAGTTACAACTCAGACGAGTCATACAAACGTTATTCAGTTACAACTCAGACGAGTCATACAAACGTTATTCAGTTACCATT
>NW_013671480.1:39223-45810 GCF_000517525.1 Limulus polyphemus | reverse complement strand
TTTGCAAGCCATGGTAACGTTTCTCAGTTACCACTCAGGCAAGTCATACAAACGTTATTCAGTTACCATTTATGGATCTCATGGAAATATTATTCAGTTACAACTCAGACGAGTCATACAAACGTTATTCAGTTACAACTCAGACGAGTCATACAAACGTTATTCAGTTACCATTTATGGATCTCATGGAAATATTATTCAGTTACAACTCAGACGAGTCATACAAACGTTATTCAGTTACAACTCAGACGAGTTATGGAAATGTTATTCAGTTACAACTCAGACGAGTCATACAAATGTTATTCAGTTACAACTCAGTCGAGTCATGGAAATGTTATTCAGTTACAACTCAGACGAGTCATACAAATGTTATTCAGTTACAACTCAGACGAGTCATACAAACGTTATTCAGTTACAACTCAGGCGAGTCATACAAACGTTATTCAATTACAACTCAGACGAGTTATGGAAATGTTATTCAGTTACTACGACGAGTCATACAAACGTTATTCAGTTACAACTCACAGTTCCATGACTCGTCTGAGTTGTAACTGAATGACGTTTGTATGACTCGCCTGAGTTGTAACTGAATAACGTTTGTATGACTCGTCGTAGTAACTGAATAACATTTCCATAACTCGTCTGAGTTGTAATTGAATAACGTTTGTATGACTCGCCTTTGCAAGCCATGGTAACGTTTCTCAGTTACAACTCAGGCAAGTCATGGAACTGTTATTCAGTATGCACATTTACTTTAAATGTGATCTTGGAATACAACGCAAATTTCTCTGGTTATTAACGATAGTCGACCTCTAATATAAACCAAATTTTCCTGGTATTTAGGGCCGCATGATCTTAGAATATAAAGCTTATTTCCCTGGCATTTATGAAAGCACGAACCTTCGAATATAAACCAAATTTTCCTGGTATTTAGGGCCGCATGATCTTAGAATATAAAGCTTATTTCCCTGGCATTTATGAGTGTCTGATCCTTGATTTCCTTTCTGTGTTAAGAGCTTCGAGTACACCCTAACCCTAAAGCTGTAAATGTTTATTATTCAAATTTCACATACTTCACTTACCTGTTTTACCCACTCTCGGACGTCTTCGACAGTCCACAGGGGGACTTGCTGGGACAGCTTGTGGGGAACCTCTTCTCCAATCAGTTGCAAAGCTTGAGCAGCATATTTCGAAGCGATGGCATTGGGGGAACTGGCGACCTTTTTCAGTGCCTCAATAGCCCCGATTTCACGAAATATCTGGTAGCATAACGGTAGCAAAAACCAAATAAAAACAGATTAATCCTGAGTGACTGACATCAAGGAACACTGTTTAATGATGTATTCTAAAACACGGGTTTTATTTATACGATCGAGATCATTTCATCGAAACGAACTTTGACCTTCTATACGTGACTTTGTTAAGATGAGTCACTCTATCTGCGGTACCGACAATATCTCACAGTAACCTTATCACTCAAATTTCATCGCATTCACCATACTAACTTACCTATTCCAAATAATCACCAAGGTAAGTACGTTCTTGTGATGTGCATTGCTATGTATTCTTGACATTGGCTAATTTTTAAAATTAGGAGTTTCAGTGGTACAAAAGTTATGGACGTGTATCGGACATGTACATTGGACGTTTCTTGAGAATTAATCAAACGCGACCCCACCTTTTTTTAAAAATCACAATTAGCAGTGTAAGCCCTTTTTTAAATCAGCTGGATTTTACTCTTTGTAATATCTTGCCAATTATAACAACCTAGACAGGTGGAGGGGGTTCTAGGGAGGTTACAGCCTCCCAAAACTTTTAAAGATAATGTTTACAGAACTGTTTATTTTACAGTCGTGAGTTAAACATATTAAAGCCCAAATATAAGCCATAAATAAATAATGTAAACCATTTTATTGAGGTCCCCAAATCGCCCTTTTTACCCCCCCCAAAAAAAAACAATTTAAAGTCTAGAAACTACCCCTGACCTAAGCTAACTGAAAATGCTGTAAATTTTCCAAGTCTTGAGGAGTTGAACAATTGAGATTGAGGAACTTAAAAACAATCCACGAAATCCAAGTTTTACAAGAATCTTAGAAGTGACGAATTGTTTGAAGCTTGTAATATTCGGACTTCGATAGCTTAACTTATTAGAACATCTGCTAAGACTTGAATGCCACTCAATCTCAGATACCCATAAAAAATAAATAAACTATCGTTTTAAAAATAAAAAAAAGTCTTATTTTTTTTTGGTATTACCGCTGTGTTTCCTTGTCGTTTTTTAATCCCAGCTTCCATGGCGAAGTGGAAGGCTGCCAGACTTCTAGCTTCCTCTCTCTTGCTGTCCAGGACAGGAACCAGCCGGAGGAGCCAGTTTTTGGACTGCCCGTGGACATGAGACACTGTGCTGTTTGCAAACTCTTCGGGATTATGACTGGACACAAAAGGTTCAACAAGATCCAGTGTTCCGGATCGTAACACTGCGGCTTCGATTTCTTTGTTGGCCACCAAAGCGGCAATAGCCAAACAGGCATAGTACTTGATATTGTCATCATTGTTGAATGCCAAGGGGAACAACCAGACGGGGACTTTATGTTTGATCATAGCTTCCTGGTTCTCGGATCCACCATATAAAGATAAGTTCGCTAATGCAGTGGCACAGTGACGGAGAGTTTCGACATCCGTATTTCTACAGTCGTACAAGATGGCTTTCAAGCCCCCCATCCTTATGACGTCACTACACGTGGTCTCGGAGTGCTTAAAGAGGTGTTCGAGGATTCCCGTTCCGATGCGGGAATGAACAACCGAGTTTCTAATGCTGCAGGAGTAAGCCACGGAGACGACGCTGTCCAGACCGTTCTCCACCACGTATCCTCGGTTCTCGGTGGACAGGCACTGTTCCAGAAGACGAGCACTAGCGAACTGGAGTTCGTCGTTACTACAAGAACAGTTGCTAATCAGGATATCCATGCCGCCGTTATTCCTGAGGATATTGCACAAGTTAAACCCAAGATCGTAGCCGTTTGTTGGAACAGCCCAGGCTTTACGAATCATATCGTTCATCTTGGTTAAGAGCTGCAAGGCTTCTTCGTCCGAAGCAGTTTTCAATCTTTCAACGCAGGTGCTCATGCGCGAGCCAAACCTGGCCATCGCCTTCTCAATTTCCGAAGACGGTGCTGGCGAGTTAAGAATCTCGATATCCTTTTCAAGACCCTGGGTGAGAGCAAGATTTGAGGAAGAGTCATTTACCTGAAACGGTCCTCCTTCGTCGGGGAACGTGACGATGGGGCTCATATTAACAGAAGATGTTATCCCCCCAAACTCTATTTGCTGCTTGTTTTGACTAATAGCAGTTGAAGACTTCATGTTTTTACTAGTAAAAGTTAGCTTGGACGTAGATGATACGTTTCTTTGTTGCTGGATGGAAGCTTGAGAGATGACTTGACATTCTTCCTGCTTTGCCATGGCAATCTTTTCTGCGGTAAACTCGTCAGTTTTAAGCTTTACTGCAGAGGACATCGCGGTTCTTTCTTGTTGCTGGACTGTATCTTCAGTTTTCAGATGTCTCTGTTCCTGTCGCATAGCTGTTGCCTTTTCGGCAGAAAATCCTTCGGCTTCTATGTGAGCTTTAACAGCAGAGGAAGCGAGTTTTTCTTCGTAGTTCATATCTCCGGTTTGAAGTCTTTTCAATTCTTTGTTATTGGATGCAGACTTCTCAGATTTGAAACCATCTGTCAGTAACTTCAACTTGGACGAAGAAGTCACCCTCTTCTGTTCGAACCTCATTTCTTGAGGAGAAGCTTCCTTGGCCTCTCCCTCCTCCAACAAAGTACCTTCCACTGAAAGACCCCTCTGAGCGGTCATGGTTTTCTTCCTGGACTCACTGGTGCTGCTTGCACTGCTGGCACTACTGGTCACGCTGACGCTGCGATTGAAGTTACGACTGCCAAGATACGATTCGTTCTGTTGTTTCTGCTGCTGTTTCACTTCTTGGCTAACCAGCGAGTGAAGAAGTTGCGATTTCTTACTCATCACAGAACTGGACGTTGAAGATGAGGCCGTGGTGCTGCTACTCTTCAACATCTGGGCGGAGGAAGAATTCGTACAAAGCTTCTCTTTGCTTGAATAGGCTGAACTGGAACTCAGTTTTTCTGTGCTGCTGGTAAAAGATGCCGTTGTGGTCATCGACGACGAACTGTTCATCCTGTTCAATACTGTGGAAGCCTTGTTGAAGTTATCGACTAAAGAGGACACGTCTCCATTCGCAGACATTGTTTTTTCTTCACCACTTTCCGCCGGGAAGTCAGACATCTGTAAAAATACAAATTATAGTTGTCATTAAAGGAGCACAGTGAAGAGTTTATACATTCACCACTAACAACGGAGATTTCCAGACATACAAATGTGTAGATTAGAAATAGCTACAACTCAAGTCCACGGGATCTTAACAACAAAAACAACCAGTACAGACAACTGACAAACCACAAGGAATCGCGCATGCGTAGAAAACTGTATTACAAAGAAGAAAAAAAAATCAGTTGGTCAAACAGATGTTTACTTTCAGTCATCTACAGGTGGGTCAGTGGTAAGTTTATGGAATTATAATGCTAAAATTGGGAGTTCGATTCCCCGCGGAGGACAGAGAGCAGGTGTTCGCCCATTGTGTATACGCTAAAAGTACAACAACAACTACTGTCTGTCAGCATATTTGAAATAACATCTACGTTAAAATAGCAAGAGATTGATCAAGCTACTTGTTAGCAAAAACGACCGAAAATGTCGACTTTTCTTCTGTACGCCGAGTGCTAGTACTACGGGGGATCTGGGGGCACGCTACTATTTCAAATAAAAAAAATGCTAACGCCTCATCAGAAGAATGTAGAAAACATTAAATACCACAAGTGGCTGCGCTGTAACTATACAAGCTTTTTTTTTTTAAATCGCAAAAATAGGGGGGTTCTGCGTGTGTGTGCGATTACATCAAATGTTTGACAAACGAGGAACTTGTGAAGGCATACGACATTTACATAAGCACATAAAAACGGTCTGGGTGTTCGTATTCTGCTGGTGTAAATAAAATCGCATATATCAGAGAAATAAGACAACGTTTATTTCTATTTATGCACAAAGCTATAATGGGCTATCTGCCTACCGCAGGGAATAAGCCCCACATTTTAGCGTTATAAACCCTCAAGCATATTGCTGAGTCAATGAGGGCAGCATAATAGCATTCATCAAACCAAATACTAACTCATTCGATTTTTTCGCGCCCCCCCCCCAGTGGGTCAGCGATAAATTTACGAACTTCGCTTAACTCCGGGGTTCGATCCCCGCGATAGGCGAAGTGCAGACATCCCATTGTGCAGCTTTGCACTAAGAAAACAATAATAAGGATATTCAACATCACCTCACACAGATAGTATGTACACAACCCTAAAATTACAATCGCTTGATGTTTATGTTTCAATCCGACTTAAATTACTCAAATTATCGACAAGGAGTGATACCAGTCGGCCTTTAAAACTATGTACGCACCAAACTGGTCACATGGTCATAAATAAGAAACGACTCGCACACACAAAATTTAACAAAATTCCACCAGTAATTGCTGCTGGGGGTCCTTATATCCCTAAATTATGTCCCACAATGTCCCTAAAGACGAGGACAACAATTACACATTTTCCCGACTAATATCCCTATACTTGGTTGTTGATAGATTGTTTGAATACTGGCCGTCAGTCAGTTTGTGGGCAGCTGGACAACACCACCACCACCAATTCCTGTCATTAAGTAGTTTGATATGACGGTCACTCTTTTTTTCGCCTGGCCCGGCATGGCCAGGTGGTTAGAGCGCTCGACTCGTAATCTGAGGATCGCGGGTTCGAATCCCCGTCACAACAAACATGTTCGCCTTTTCAGCCGTGGGGGCGTTATATTGTGACGGTCAATCCCACTATTCGTTGGTAAAAGAGTAGTCCAAGAATTGTCAGTGGGTGGTGATGAGTAGCTGCCTTCCCTCTCGTCTTACACTGCTAAATTAGGGACGGCTAGCGCAGATAGCCCTCGTGTATCTTTGCGCGAAATTCATAACAAACAAACCTTTTTTCGCCCTCACAGCCCCAACCATGAACTCCGAGCACACTAACCATTGGGCCACGCCCGGCAAAGCGATGATTCAATTCTTACTACGATTCGCCCTTATTTCTCGTGATAATGTCTCCAAAGTAATCACCAGAAATTAACGCTGTTTGGACTCAATTACATAATATACTAAATAACCTTAACGCGAATAAAAATTTGATTCTAGAAAGTTATGTTTGATAATTACGTCACGGTTATATGGCGATAATAACAAAATCTACAAGTATGTTTAATCCAGAAATACGTCACTAAAATCGGTACAAGTCTGAGAAAGTAACAATAGAATAGAAGCAGAGTCTCGTTTCGAACTGAATTTGAAAAGGAAATTTCGAGAAACTGACTATATCCACACACTTTTTTTTTTTTTTACTAAATGAGCATTAATTTCCAGAAGCCTGGTGTAGGCGTTAAACAGTTATATTTTGTGCATATCGTAAATGAGCCGATCA
>NW_013671480.1:35977-38652 GCF_000517525.1 Limulus polyphemus | reverse complement strand
GCAACTATATATATATATATATAAGCAGGTAAATACAATCACATACACAAGGACACACTTGTGTAACAAAACATATATACTTAACATAAAGACAGCGGTTAAAATAAACCGAAGTTTTTACTAAACTTTTCTATACATTCAATTAAACGATAAAACCAAAAATAACGTATTTCAAGATCTCGAAAGAGAAGTTAAATTTAATTTTGTTGTTAGCTATATGTTTCATAATAAACGTTTAAATAATAAACACACAAAAAGTCTAATGAAGTCCGTTTTTGTTTTTTTTTATCAACGCTTAAAACGAACACAAGTTTGTTGTTTTAAACAGATATTGGCACTAAATACAGCGATACTGACAAATGAACTGACAAATATTATTAAACACAGCTGAATATCTATCAATAAAACAGGCTGGACTTTTCACACTTTTAGGTACGAAAAAAACAACTGAACTGAATAAATATAATGCATGTTTATCAAACGCCTTAGCCAATGCTGCATCACCGAAGAAACAAAACCTAAACCTCCCAAACTTACTGTTGTTCGAACATAAAATGTTGACTGAAAAGGCTGTAAATATCCATTTCTGCGGTTCATTTTGCGAACTACACAGTACGTTCATATACTGCCTATTCGGACGAGACTGAAGTAACAAAAACTATGGAAAGCACGTGTACCCTATGGCTTATCTAAGTGATCACATAGCATCGATAGTTAGGATAGGGGGACCGTCACACAAAATTGTTGCCTTGTCTTGTAGCTACAACTATCATTATGTAAAACTCCACCTATAGTGACTTCCGGTCTGCCATCGACCAATCAAAGCAGGGTATTTCTGCCAAGTACATAAGGGTTAAACAGTCTGTAAAGGTTCTGTTCGTGTCCTTTCAGATCAACCAAACAGGTATATTTTGAAAAGTCGAAATGCCACTAAACCACAATGAATCACTGTTTTTCACTGAGAAACGTGCGGAGCAGTTCAAGACTGCTGGTATTTCTTCACCTGTATAACTATATATAGCTATGTACTTGTATATTTCTCTATGATAGCTTAACCCCTGTTTCTTGAATATAATGTATATATATATAGACAACCAAATGTAAATATATTTGAACGCTTTCGTAATTTAACTGATCCATTACGTTGCGAACAAAAATAAAAGAATACTTTTTTCTATTTTAAAGGTGGGCGAATACAATTAAATATTGTATACGTATTTCATATCTTAGTCAATACATTATATTGTCTGTCGATAAAAAAAAAACGATAAATTTTATTAGATCAAAATATATATTAATTACTCCCATAAATGTCCCAATAAAGATATAGCAGGTGACATCTCTTGGCGCCTTTTTTTTTTGCCACAGGTGACGCTTTATTAATTTCCACTGTTGTTAACGTATTCCGAGCGCGTGACTTTCACACGTTCACATTACTAGAGGATACAGAACTGGAACGGTCGTTTAATTAAGCCAGATTCAACTTTTCTTTCACAAATACGTAGATTAGGGTCACCTTAACAGCCCTTCATCTGTTCAAGGTAATTTAACCTAGTTCTTGGTAAGTTTCCACGGAGCAAACACGACGTGTAAATATTACATTTGAATTGAATTTATCTTCTTTTGTCAGTAAAATTACATTCCATTATCCACTATTCCTTTGTTTTTGAAAGGAAGTTATTGTTATTGGACATTTTTACTGGACCTAACTGGTGCTTAAATCTGCATGTTTATTATTTTTTACTTTAATTGAATTTTACTACACAAAACATTTCAAAGTCACTACACTGAATGCACTTGTTATGCTTGGATGCTTTCAAAAAGATTTTATTTGGCGCTATTAGTATTCGTTTAACAACAGTTGTTACAAAGCCACGAGCACGACCCAGAATGAATACAATAGTTCACGCATGCATGGTGGTGTTGAAACGTCATTTCCTGTTCCATTGAATATAAAACACCGGGACATGCTTTTGATTCACATTATTATTGCACGTGCCTTTTTTTTTTTCTCTTCTCTGAATGGCTATTATGTATATTATATAACTAAATCGGGAAGTTTTATCAAAGTAGACATCGTGCTGCAACTAAAAGTAAGCATTATTTTAAGGTATCATTCTGAATTAGTGCCCCTCCTTAGACATGTTGCCTCCCCCTGTAAACTTATAAATTAAACAGCCCAGTTTTGAGCAAGTAATGTTTGGATAGCTCATACTGCGTAACAGTTTTTAAGCTTAATTGTGTGAAATTATTCGTTTGTTTGACTGTCTGTCTGTGTTGTCTCAAAATACATTCATTAAACATCTCGTGACACAAAGACTTTGTGTCGCACAGTTGTCACTCGCAGCTGTCAAATTTTATACGTTACTTTAAAAATTGACAAAAATACACCTAGTGAGAGAAATAAACATTTTAGTTGGATAAATTTGTTTTGCAGAAACGTTTAGCACATAATTCTTTCCTCTTTCACAGTGGTTTAAATGTTTTTGAATTTTCAGACACGTATGCAACTTTACTATTTGTCCACCAGATGGCGCTGTATTGCAATAAAAAATGCTATTATTTTTAAAATTTATATTTTATCTACTTACAATTAATACTAAAAAGATGAATATAAAACAATGTCTGATGAGGAATTTCGAAGTTAAATTTTAATTATTACACTCCTTGTAATA
>NW_013671480.1:32518-35482 GCF_000517525.1 Limulus polyphemus | reverse complement strand
ACGGCTGAAAGGGCGAGCATGTTTGGTGTGACGGGATTCGAACCCGCTGACTGCGAGTCAAGCGCCCTAACCACCTGGCCTCGTCTTGTTCAAATCGAGAAAGTACAACATCGTGAACGTCATCCGTAACAAAAAAATGTTTTTTTTATATAACAATATTAAACTTCTCTTAGATAAACCATGTCCTTTCGTAATTTATAAGAACTACAGCCTGCTTGGTTAACATCAGCAGCACGTCATTAGTGGCATCGATATGACGTATATCACAAAATCTTGTTGAGCTTAAATGGTTGTAAAATACAGTAGCTAGTTAATTCTTCATCTCGTGAAGGCCAGGTGGTTAGGGAGCCCGTCACACCAAACATACTTGCCCTTTCAGCCGTGGGGGCGTTGTAATGTGTCGATCAATCCCACTATTCGTTGGTAAAAGAGTTAGCCCAAGAGTTGGCGGTGGGTGGTGATGACTAGCTGCCTTCCCTCTCGTCTTATACTGCTAAATTAGGGTCGGCTAGCGCAGATAGCCCTCGTGTAGCTTTGCGCGAAGTCCATAACAAACAATCTTCTCGTGAAAGGTACGAGAATATTGTTACAATTTTGGCAGATGCGTCATACAGCACGTGCTATTCAGAGGTATCAAGTAATTATTGCTTAATAAATGTTCAAGGAAAACGTGATTTCGCATTTCTGGAGTGAAAGTGACGGTACTTCATTTCAAATCTGAAGGACACCATTACTGTCGGATTTATTAGGAAGGGTGTTCAAACACCACTGATCGGGACAAGAATTAATCGGACAGATTGAGTAATTAACAGACAAAATAGCACTAACATCTAACTCACGCGGTAATATAATAAAAGCAGACGACGATACTAATCATACCACGAATGAAACACGTGCATGAAAAACAGAAAAGAAAACAATTATGCCTGAGCTGTCTGAAACTTGCGGTGTTATTTAACGAGTCGGATAAAACAATTATATTTTATGAACGTCTATATGACGTTTACAACTTCATCCCCCCCCCCCAGTAGCACAGCGGTATGTCTGCGGACTTACATCGCTAGAATCCGGGTTTCGATACCCGTGGTGGGCAGAGCACAGATAGCCCATTGTGTAGCTTTGTGCTTAACTTCAAACGAACAATGTCGTACGAACTAACTTTTTTTTTCTAATATAGAATATCTTACGTAAATAACAAAACCAAAACCTTAAAGCACCAAGAAAACATTTTTTTGTACTTTTAATTTTTACAGACAGATTTTCAAAGCAAATTTTTTTAATAACGTACAACGCATCTGATTGACTCACCCAAAAATATTCGTTCAGTTTCTTGTTTATATTCTGAAGTTTTAAAACTAACAAGCGCAAATTGTGTTTATAAAACACTTGTACGTCCAAGCAATGTTGTACTGTGCGTTTAAGTCCCTCAATTTAATTGACTTTGACCGTTGACCCATGACTTTCAAAAGTCTAGAATTTTGTATATGTTATATAACTTTAGTCAAAACCCATTCGTCCAATGTTGAGATGTCCTGTCCACACGATCGGGACGGACAGACAGGGGCATACCAATAAGCCTCGCTCTACTTTACAATGGGGGGGGGGGCATAAAAACAAACAACGACTTCTTTGATTGGGGTTAAAAGACGGAATTTTAGCCATATAAACATCATCCTCAGATTGTTTATTTATCATTTAACATTTGCGAAGAAACTTTGCTTTTAGTTTTTTTAAATATAATTCCAATATTATACAAATAAGTTACTGCAAACACCACCAGATGTCGCTGTAATCAAAATGCTCTTATTACGGCAAGAGGTTCAAGCATATTAATTCTAGGTCGGTGCTGACACATTCCATATCAACCAACATGTTTGCAAACTTCGAGCACCAAATTCTGATGATGATATAGAAACAGCTTGAGAAAAACAAAGTTCGTTCTTAGAATATAATATTTGAAAACCTAATAATATATTTCATTCCAGTGACTTTAAAGCCAAGGATGAAAATTTCACCAATTCCTCGAATTTGGAACGTTATCAGGACGAACGGTTTTAGTGTACTGAATATTACATCTGTATCATAAATAACATAATGTCGAAATTTCATGTTCTTCCAGTTTAGTGATTGGATGTTTCGTTTGAAAGTCTTCTCCTCACGAATACCGACCACACCACACCAACACTACTTCAAAAATCCTTTGCTGTCAACAAATGTTGTCTAGGATTGTCGAAATTTCATGTTCTTCCAGTTTAGTGATTGGATGTTTCGTTTGAAAGTCTTCTCCTCACGAATACCGACCACACCACACCAACACTACTTCAAAAATCCTTTGTTGTCAACAAATGTTGTCTAGGATAGGTAGGGGAATCGCAGTAAAACAAAAACTAGTGCAGTTACATATCCCCTTGGAGAGGAGGCTAGCTTGAGTCCGAATTACCACAGAGACAATCCAGGGGACATCCCAAGCCACAAGCACTGTGGAAACTCCGATCAGAATACAAGAATCAATCCTCATTACTTTCCTTGATCAGCTACAGTGATAACGTTTACAAACTTGTAATACTACGAAACCACTGGTATACATTTATGTTACGTAAATCAAGCATCTGAAGAATAAAAGCCAACCAATCACAGCAAGCCATTGCAAGTTGGCTACAAAATGTCGTTAACTGCAGTGTTTCCAAATCAACGATATACCGTATTGTTCTATGTATAAGACGCACTTTTTTTACCCCAAAATGTGATGTCAAAATCTGCTTGCGTCCTATACACCAAAGGTATGAATAATATATATGTATATATACAATATACACAAGCCATGTGTAAGTATATTTAAATAGGCATGCATAGTTTAGTTCAGTTGAATGTGTTATTTATAACAATGGTAGTTTTTTCTTTTCTTTTAAAAAACATAACTATTTATAATACTCCCCAAATAATAATAAAAAAAATTACAGTGAA
>NW_013671480.1:25397-31536 GCF_000517525.1 Limulus polyphemus | reverse complement strand
GACTGTAGCTTCTTTTTTTCCCAAAAACTTTGTCTTCAAAATAAGGGTCCGTCTTATACACCGGTGCGTCTTATATTCCGAAAAATACGGTAATTACACGGACACTTGAACAAAGGAGATCATCATTCAAAAGCCAAAACCACTATCTTTCGCTACCTTCTCCGAGACTGAATCAGGTGGTTGCAGCCGAAATCGGATGCCATGTCAGTGTGCAGAGGGTTAGGAATAGACGTCACAAGGACGGCTATATGTTCAATGAATGCATCCACTGACAATAAGGCACAAAATAGCTCAACTGCTCTAGTGTCCTGAATATGTGTGTGAACCAACAACGTTGTTTCTCCACACAAAACTGAGCTCCATCATGCAAACAGTAAACAAACGTGCATTAGACTTGAAGATATTCCATGTCATTGCGAAATCTATATTCATATGGCGTTAAATGGTGTTGTTCGTTCTAATCTCTATCCGGCGAATTGGTGCCATTAATGGCTTACATTATATAGACTACATCTTACAATCCTTTACGCTACTGTATAGTAATCCAGCTGGCTCTGACTTCTGTCAAATGTAACCACCCACGTTCCAAGTAAGAGAAGAGTGACCAAATAGTGTCACACACTCACCTAATTTGAATCTCTTTCAGTATGTATGGAGTACTCTTAATCCTGTCAAGTGGTTCCAGGCACTTAATATGCTATGGAAACAGATATTCTGGAGGAGGAGTAGTCGAGGAGACCTCAGGGCCTCATTAAGATTGGTGCTAGGCTGTACTGACTGTTCCTGGTGAAAGATCGGTGCTAGGCTGTACTGACTGTTCCTGGTGAAAGATCGGTGCTAGGCTGTACTGACTGTTCCTGGTGAAAGATTGGTGCTAGGCTGTACTGACTGTTCCTGGTGAAAGATCGGTGCTAGTCTGTACTGACTGTTTCTGGTGAAAGATTGGTGCTAGTCTGTACTGACTGTCTTGGTGAAAGATTGGTGCTAGGCTGCACTGACTGTTCTGGTGAAAGATTGGTGCTAGTCTGTACTGACTGTTCTGGTGAAAGATTGGTGCTAGGCTGTACTGACTGTTCTGGTGAAAGATACGTGCTAGGCTGTACTGACTGTTCTGGTGAAAGATACGTGCTAGGCTGTACCGACTGTTCCAGATGACCAAACTCTATATTAAAGTAAAATGCCACTTCTACCAAATGTTTACTTACGTTCAGAAACTGAAAGTCTGATCGCTGTCTTTTCAGATCATCAGATGTCTGACTAGCATAAAAATGAAATTATGAGATTGATTGATATTATTTTGTTTATTATTATAGTTTTATTAAAAAGGTTGTTTTGCAATGTCAGCTTAGATATTATTGAGATTACGAGTGAAGATACAGTTAACAGGGAGGATATACAACTGATCAAACAATACATTATAATCTTTACAAGTAGAAACGTAAAAGAAATACACTTAACTAGCTGTACTGAAAACCAGGTTGATTTTTACGTTCGCTACAAGTTCACGTCTTACTTACTATTCAATGAAAATACGAAAATGTTTGTGTGTGGGCAAACACATATTTCATGAGCAAATAGTGTAAGGCGATAACATTATTAAATAAGTTCATCCTTTATACAAGTTCGTTGTTCGCAAGGTTTTGTCA
Source organism: Limulus polyphemus (assembly GCF_000517525.1). Classification (NCBI taxonomy): domain Eukaryota; kingdom Metazoa; phylum Arthropoda; class Merostomata; order Xiphosura; family Limulidae; genus Limulus; species Limulus polyphemus. The sequence goes on along the minus strand of NW_013671480.1, from coordinate 29,890 downwards.
GCTCTTCTCCTGGGAAGACAAGGAAAACATCTCAGAAGCATACCCGCCGCCTACCTTAAAAATCAACACCTAAAACTTTTGAGACTTTGTTAAATCGAAGTCTCCGAGTGCTTAGTTAAGGGACCGTCACGAAAACGCGTAAGTTGTTAATTGTTAGGCCTTTTTTAGAAATGGGAGGAGAGTATACGATAAAACGTTAACACAGAAAGAGATTAAATAATTCACTCTTATTGCTGTTAATCACTGCAACAGACCGTGCAGGATTATGACATTCTGATGTCCTAAGCTGTGTCAAGTTAAAAGTCCCCATACGATAGCGGCTAAAAGGCCCTAAGCTGTAGCCTAGTTACCTTATGCCTTAATCCGGCACTGGAAACAGATTAGTATGTTTGTAACTAAACACAAAGCTACACAATGGGCTATCTGTGCTCTGCCCACCACTGGTCTCGAAACCCGGATTTTAGCGTTGTAAGTCCGCAGGCATACCGCTGTGCCACTGGGAGGCAACAGGTTAGTAACTTTAACGCCAGTTAATTGGCGACATCAAGCTGGCGAGTAAACAACTAATATTCTTGACGTGAGGTGGGCACTATCACATTCAAAATCTTAAATTTGTTACTGACCGCAGCGCCCTCACCAAATATATAAATCGCCCTAAATCACTTACTACTGATTCTTCTTGGACTCCCAGATAAAACAAAAAAAATTTTGGTGGCGGAATAATGAGAACCATGTCATTGTTGGTTATTATCTTTAAAAAAGTAAGGTCACGGTTGTAAGGGAAGACGTCTTCCTTTAGTCCTTACCAGTTGTTCTTTTATTTTTAAACTACATAGCAGAGTTTTTTAATTAATATTATTGCTCTCGAAGGTTAAACTTTTATTACATCTAAGCCTATATAGTCTTAAAACATTAACAAATGTCGAGCTGAGCAAATACTTGAAATATATTTAGTTGTTTTAGCACAAAGCTACACATATGCACTATGCCCACTACGGGAATCAAGCCCCGAAATTTAGCGTTATAAGCCCTAAAGTTTATACTAAGCCACTAGGAAGTTTAAAATATATGATGAAAAGAACAATATCAGTAGATATTATATACACATTATCTTGCTACTGCCCACTTTGAACCACATAATCTTATGAAAAAAAACAAATAAAAGATTTGGAACGGACGTGACATAGTTTTTGACGGACTCGGACTCACTCACGGTCAGTTTCCACAAAAAAACACCCTTGATAACGCTATAAGTGTGTTTGTTTGTTATAGATTTCCCGCAAAGTTACACGAGGGCTATCTGCGCTAGCCGTCCCTAATTTAGCAGTGTAAGACTAGAGGGAAGGCAGCTAGTCATCACAACCCGCCGCCAACTCTTGGGCTACTCTTTTACCAACGAATAGTGGGATTTACCGTCACATTATAACGCCACCACGGCTGAAAGGGCGAGCATGTTTGGTGTGACGGGACTTCGAACCCGCAGATTGTGAGTCGAGCGCCCTAACCACCTGGCCATGCCGGGCTATAAGAGTGACAGTCAAATCCTGCTATTCGAGAGTAGCCAAAGAATTGACGACGGGTGGTATTTACTAGTTGTTTTCCTTAAGTACGAAATTCGGGACGTTTATACGTAAATAACACAACGTGTAGTTTTGCGCGGATATTCTAAACAAACAAACTAAAACTCTTTTTAAACTACGAGCTCCAAGTGACGAGAAAGTAAAAGATAATAAAACCATAGATGCGCGAAAATTTAAATTTCACACCAATAATTTCACATAAACAAACCCAAGCTTTTTTTTTTTTTTTTAGGCGCTACTTTTGTGTAAACGGCACTTGATTTAATGTGCGTAAGCGCTAATGGTTCTGAAGATGCACTACTAAGCTAAGCCTTGTGCAGTACAAACATAAATCTGAGGAATTAGCAGCTTGTACACCCAGCCATTTGACGAATCAACAAATTACTTTTGCCTTTCAAGAGTAAATCAGTAAAACTGTACGTGGTAGAAATAATGATGTCGGTATATAATCACCAATAACTTAGGCTCACTGGCTTGAAATAACAGTTTTAGCGTACTACGTGACGTCAATAGCTTATATATATATAAAGAAATCTGAAATTATGTACGTATTTTGAGATCCCTCCCAAAGTAAATGAAAATTTTCTTATCCACCTTTCGGTTGTTATTTTTGGCACTACCCTTTTCCGGTGTTTCAAGACGCCATCAGTTTATTAGCCTGTTTTCCGCATAAATGATGTTGACCAAACAGGGTAAGAAATGAAGGTGTCGTCCATTCCCCACCTCTCCCCCCATTCTATGCCCTTTTCGAAGAGATTCATTTGGTTTCCATTTCTTTGAACTCGGGGTTAGGGAACTTCACCGAGCAGACGACAACAATCAATGAGTCATGGGATGGCGCAATAGCGTCACCTAGAATTTAGATATCGTGAAAAATACTTAAAGGAATTTTATTGAAATATTTTTCTGATTCGCGAGAATATATAATAAAAGTAAAAAAAAAAAAAAAAGGACAAAGTTATCAATTTCTCGTTTAATCAATTATTTCTATACAACAGTTCTAAGCAAATCCGTCAATGTTTTCACTGCTATGGACACATATGTTTCCCTCTAGACCATTCGAGTTTGGAATTTTGTATCGTTGTTAAGAAAACGACATTTCCTTTCCACTAGTTTCAAATTTCAGATATTAATAAATACTAAAACGTGCATGATTTTTGTTTCCTTTTGGGTATTTAATAATAAACATGGCACTGTGATAATCATGTCTACAAAATTGACAGTAGAAGGGTTAATAAGAAATGTCTCAATGACCATCGGTAGTCTATAAACAATCATAACCTCTCAAAAAGAGGTTTTATTCTCAAAATGGTGTTTTTTGGGAATTAATATTTCAACACTCTTAAATATCGGTCAATAGATGGCACTAGTGATACAGAACAAACATTGATATTTCGTGTTGGATCATAATGTCTGAAATATAATAAAAATTCTATATTAATACTTACTGGAGTGCATGCCACTTGAAACATCCCGCCATTAACAAAACTGCAACCAACCATCAAAACTTAAGTTACAACAGTGACTGCTAGGAATGACGCCGAAATAATTGTCACGTGACCTCCACATGTAAGCGATTGCATTTCTTCCCTTCTCTTAAACGACAGAGAGCACGATTAGTTCGTAACTCAATCACCAGTGTGAGGTTTTTGGAAAGAAGAAAAATGCGTATATTTATTTCAAAACTGTCTTATTTTTTTTAGATAAAATACGAAAGGTTAACGGAAAAGCCTACATCAACTGATATGTTGAAAATGTGTTAAATAAAAATTCGATATCATTGTTTATAGTTCTGTTAGGATTGATTAAGTAAAAATTAATATATACTTGTAGTGATAGTGTCGAGAATTCCTACTATTTCTCCCCCACCCCATATTGCAAGCGGCGCAAAATAATATTTGTTACACGTTCAGTGACTTTCTTTATCTCACTGTAGGGGTGTCGCTGGCTAGTGGAAGAAATTCGGTGAAAAAGCGCGGGTTGTAGGGTTTGGTTTTTTTTTATAGAGATGCTGTCTAATTTCTTTAGAAACTTGGTGGATTTAGTGTTGTGCATCTTATTAAAAACTTTACTAAAATTTTACTACGACATTTTATTCGGGGTTCTGTAAAACAGATTCGAGGACCTTGCCCACTGGGGTAGCGTCCAGTGATGCCTATGGCCCACTAACCAACAATGTAAAACGTACATCACTCGGAAAAAGGCTGAATGGTAGAAAACTTTTGAATATCAAATATTCTTTTTTTATTCTATACATTTAACCCATATTTGGTAGAATAACTATGAAATGCTATTTGTGCACCTTTAGACGTAAACCTGTAATGGGCATGTCAAGAGCTGTGTGTCAAAAACCGTAAGTAAACTGTTGTGGTATTTAAAGTACATCTACTCATCTTTGCTATTCTCAATCAGAATCAAATCTTTTTAGAACCATTGTTCAAACAACATCAGAATGGCGACAGGTGGCTTCCTTTACTTTAATGTTTACTTTTAACTCATGAGTGACACTCTCTTTTCTTCGGTGTCGACTGTCTATATAGCAAGACAAATGTTATCTGATCTTTTTTTTTATGGTTAAGTACATTTCTCAACTAAATAAATATATGAAGGCTCAAAAAGCACCAGTTAACCAAACATACTTTCCAGAAAATACATCCCTATACAGCAACAGTTGAACGTGTACTGTTTTTATAAAATACATCCCTATACAGCAACAGTTGAACGTGTACTGTTTTTATAAAATACATCCCTATACAGCAACAGTTGAACGTGTACTGTTTTTATAAAATACATCCCTATACAGCAACAGTTGAACGTGTACTGTTTTATATAAATACATACCTACACGTTCAACTGTTGCTGTATACTGTTTTTATAAAATACATCCCTATACAGCAACAGTTGAACGTGTAC
>NW_013671480.1:22291-24783 GCF_000517525.1 Limulus polyphemus | reverse complement strand
ATAAAATACATCCCTGTACAGCAACAGTTGAACGTGTACTGTTTTTATAAAATGCATCCCTATACGGCAACAGTTGAACGTGTACTGTTTTTATAAAATGCATCCCTATACGGCAACAGTTGAACGCGTACTGTTTTTATAAAATACATCCCTGTACAGCAACAGTTGAACGTGTACTGTTTTTATATAATACATCCCTATACAGCAACAGTTGAACGTGTACTGTTTTTATAAAATACATACCTATACAGCAACAGTTGAACGTGTACTGGTTTTGTAAAATACATCCATACACAGCAACAGTTGAGCTTGTACTGGTTTTATATGAAACAGTTGGCGTAGTAATTACTTGCTATCAAAGTAAACGTGAAATTTTTTCTTCTTTTTTCTTTTCAAACTAAGACGATGTTAATAAAACTGGTTTAAATCGCGGTGATCTTAGTTACCAAAAGTTATTGTCAAAGCAAAGGTCGATGACCTTTCTTACATTAGCAGTGTAAGTGGATTTTAAAATGCACTTACAGCAAGATGCGGTCAAACATCTAGCAGGTAGTTACGTTCACAATATGACCTTGAAGGTAAAAAGTCACATCACACAGGGCCTTGCACTCTGCTGACGAACACGTCTAGTGTCACGGCATCGCGTTAGGTGGCGTTTTAATCATAAAGTTTGTTTATACATTACGCTACATGCAAACGGGCAATTTCTCCCGCTGATCCAGTAATGACGCTAATAATGTTAATCAACTTTGTTTTATTACTCACTCTCTACTTTACAATGATCACGTAATTATTTTAGGTCACTACCGTATTTTGGCGCTAAACTTAATAAAGTCCGTGGTTGGCTGGTTTCATTATCTCTCAGCGAGCGTCAGTAATCACGCTCTAAAAGTTGAGTAGAGTCACGTGAAAGTTCAGAGACTGAGAAAATGGAGATATGGATATCAGATCATCACCTTGTGACATTTTCAGAGCGGACGAGAAGACGAATACCACTCTTTAAATGAACTGTGTATATCACAGCTCAATCACCTTGTGATATATTCCACAGAGTACAGAGTTAAGTACCTTATATCAAAACGGTTTTTTTTGTATGCAAATCACCAAATTACGTGACAATTACGGTCAGCATAAAGCTATGGTGGAACTGAATGTATAAGAACTACATTGTGACATTTTCTGGCGTTGCACAGATAGTGTGATGGTACCGAAAATTGATCTTTATTCTTGGGAAGCGTATGTAACGGTTTTTCTGACGCAAAATAATCATACATTCAGATCGTAAAAGTGCGTTTAGATTAGGTATTTAAAACTTACAAGAGGAGGATGTCCATTAAATTGAATGACATTGGAAAATAAAGGAATATGAATCAACCTGGGTACCGGGACCATCAAGAAAGAGATCTGCAATAAGTCATACCCTCGCCGTAGTAAGCAAAGTGCGGCGTCTTGTAACTGCCAAGAATCCACAAAAGCAAAGGTCAATGATGAAAACCGTCCACGTGTTCCAGGGGACAATAAGCAACATAATCAAGAAAGATCTTAACCTGAAAAATGAGACACAAGTCACATGTAAACACGTTTCAACGTAAACATATCTGTTTAACTGTGGCATACCTCAAGCAGTTAAGAAATGAAACAGATATTAATTTTCGTCCATTCGAAGGCATACCGCTAATATTGTCGGACGTAGCACAAATAGATTTCTGTACCATTGGACTGTTGAAACTGTCGTCCTCTTGCACTAGATGGATTATGGAAATCATGCAGGTAGGAGTATTGTGCTTTAGATACGACAGAGGGTTTTTCAGTGGAAAACTACGCTGCACGACCACTGTAAAGATGCAAGGTCGTCAGATAGAGCATAACCTGACGTGGCGACATGGAATGTAACGACGCGGTGAGGCTCCAAATATGTTCAGCATAACATTCTCAAAATCTGTATAAAAACGTGAAACACTCCCGCCTATGTACACAAGTAATCATCTGATGATATTCCCCAGGAATGCTGCAGTACTTGTCTGGGGGAAGAATTAGCTGTCACGAAGTGCTCTGCAGACGTCTGATGGCAGGTAATCAACGCTTGATTACTGTTTTCACGTCCTTGGTAAGTTATGTGATCACTCCAATTGTAAACCGTACATGTCTAACGCACGTTTTGTTACTAAGCCCATTTCATTTGTTCTGTACACGAAACGGATAATTCATGATACATGACTGAATAAAAAGGAGAACACTAATATCATTATTATGGTAGAACTGAGAACTGACAATGTGATTATTGTAGTAGAACTGAGAACTGACAATGTGATTATTATAGTAGAACTGAGAACTGGTCATGCCATTATTATAGTAGAACTGAGAACTGACAATGTGATTATTGTAGTAGAACTGAGAACTGACAATGTGATTATTATAGTAGAACTGAGAACTGGTCATGTCATTATTATAGTAGAACTGAGAACTGGTCATGTCATTATTATAGTAGAACT
>NW_013671480.1:17367-21712 GCF_000517525.1 Limulus polyphemus | reverse complement strand
GTCATTATTCTAGTGGTATTAAGAACTGGTCATGTCATTATTCTAGTGATATTAAGAACTGGTCATGCCATTATTATAGTAGTATTAAGAACTGGTCATGCCATTATTCTAGTAGTACTGAGAACTGGTCATGTCATTATTCTAGTGGTATTAAGAACTGGTCATGTCATTATTCTAGTGGTACTAAGAGGTCATGTCATTATTTTAGTATTACTGAGAACTGGTCATGTCATTATTATAGTAGTACTGAGAACTGGTCATGTCATTATTCTAGTGGTATTAAGAATTGGTCATGTCATTATTCTAGTGGTACTAAGAACTGGTCATGTCATTATTCTAGTGGTATTAAGAACTGGTCATGTCATTATTCTAGTGGTACTAAGAACTGGTCATGTCATTATTATAGTATTACTGAGAATTGGTCATGTCATTATTATAGTAGAACTGAGAACTGGTCATGTCATTATTATAGTAGTACTGAGAACTGGTCATGTCATTATTCTAGTGGTATTAAGAATTGGTCATGTCATTATTCTAGTGGTATTAAGAACTGGTCATGCCATTATTCTAGTAGTATTAAGAACTGGTCATGCCATTATTCTAGTGGTATAAAGAACTGGTCATATCATTATTATAGTAGAACTAAGAACTGGTCATGTCATTATTCTAGTGGTATTAAGAACTGGTCATGTCATTATTCTAGTGATATTAAGAACTGGTCATGCCGTTATTATAGTAGTATTAAGAACTGGTCATGCCATTATTCTAGTAGTACTGAGAACTGGTCATGTCATTATTCTAGTGGTATTAAGAACTGGTCATGTCATTATTCTAGTGGTACTAAGAGGTCATGTCATTATTTTAGTATTACTGAGAACTGGTCATGTCATTATTATAGTAGTACTGAGAACTGGTCATGTCATTATTATAGTAGAACTGAGAACTGGTCATGTCATTATTATAGTAGTATTAAGAACTGGTCATGTCATTATTCTAGTGGTATTAAGAACTAGTCATGCCATTATTCTAGTGATACTAAGAACTGGTCATGCCATTATTCTGGTGGTATTAAGAACTGGTCATGTCATTATTCTAGTGGTACTAAGAACTGGTCATGCCATTATTCTAGTGGTACTAAGAACTGGTCATGTCATTATTCTGGTGGTATTAAGAACTGGTCATGTCATTATTTGTAAGTGTTGTAAACTACCAATAAGACTGATTTCCTTGGCTTTATTAAGAGTTCACCAGGACATTATCCATTTATAACTAGCCTTGAAAACTTCAAGATAGTACTGAAGAAAGACCATAAAGTGATATTTTTTTGTAATGGGCTTGTCAAGAAAGATTTCTTTGATATTATCTAAGGTGTATCCTTGGATCGTAACTGACTTAAGTAATTACTTATGGCGTTATTTGCAATAACGTTAAAGCATCTATGTGAAACTACTTTTCTGTAAAAAGTGGAAAATGTATTATTACTTCCCATACCACCAACGGTCTTTTGAAAATTTGTGAAACAAACGAGTGACAAAATAAATCATGTCCTTGCAGTGAAACGTAAAAATAGCCTGCTGTAATTTGGTAACTATGGCTACCTATACGTCACATTCCTCACTGATGTGCTTACTGACGTCATCACACTGAAGCAAATTGAGCATTACGTTATAAGAGACAAAATGAACGATAGCTCACACGCTCAAAACATCCTGTTTTCTAAGCGCGAAACAAGCTAGAGAAAGACTTATTAGCGTATAAGTAATGAGGAAAATTGTTTCTGGTAACTAGTTTCGAAAAGAAGTTGAAACAACTTTATACCAAGTAGAGGGCGTGATGAGCTAGTCCTAGCTGTTAAAAACTGAAGTCAGTATTAAACGATAACATTGCTCCTCGTGGACTTTTCCTGCATCATTTTTGTTTCAAGTCTTGTGTTGTAACCATCTTTAACGTTTTTTGTTTGTTTGTTTTTTCTTTTGTTTCAAACACAGAACTGGGTCCATCTGGACTTCTTTTGTTTCAGACCAACAGCTTGATCTATCTGTAATAGAAAAGCTCCACCACACAGAAGTAATGAAGGTTCAGCGTGGTGCACAAACACCGTCTTGAAATCAGAATAAGAGACACAAGAAACAATGTAAACATGTAAAATACATTGTTTGTCTTAATGATTTGGAAAGAAGAATAAAATTTATAATTTAGCATTTCATGAGCAGATGAGTTTTCACTAGATTTCAGGCAATTAAATATATATATATATAAATAAGTAAATAAAATACAAAGTACTTCGCCAAATTAATTTGGCAACAGAATACCTTCAACTTGCCAAAACGTTCCATATGTTTGCTTTTTTAGGTTGGCAAAACATTGTGTATTGTTTATTTTTAACTTGTTAAGATCTACTCCCATTCGGAGGTTTAGAATTCCCCGGTAGATGAAAGATTAAAATTCAAACTGACAATTAATCAGATAAACGACTGAAGGGCCACTTTATGCAACAGTGTCGCCCTCAATAAGAGTGAAATTACTTTTTTTTTTTTTTCAAAGAAACATAAAGATGTCGGCCTATCACTTGTTTATTTATATTTGCATTATTTGACCTTGGGAAACATTCAGAAGTTTCGCCAAAAATAGAGTAATAAAAAAATTATTTGTAATGAATATTAACTTTTGTTTTAACTTGACGTTTCTGGAGTTCTGTGAAATATATTTTCGGGAACAATTATTTTTGAACCAAGATCTCAGTTTCTGAGCGCTTTACAGATAATCGCTCATACATATTTATAAGCTGAAGCCAATGAGTTCTCCATATGATTTTCTCTCTCTCTCTCGTACCAAAATAAAAATAAAATTGGACGTGGCATAGTTGTCAGCTTGTGGGGCTGCGTATCGGAAGGTTCGGGGTTCGAGGCTGAAAATGATTCGTACTTTCAGCTGTGGTGATACGCTAAAAAAGTAACAGTCAATCCCGACATTCATTTCAAAAAACTTCGCAAATCCTTTGAGGCAGCGTGTGTTGCTATCTGCTCTTCTTAAGATCATTAATTCAAAATTAGGGACAGAACCACAAGTGTCCCTGACCTGGTTGTTTAGCTCAACATGTGCATAAGATGTTCACGTTTAAAATTCTAATTCCAGTAGTTCTATGAACAATTTAAATTCAGACTAACTAATAAAGGATTGGATCCAACAGTAATGTTATATACGTACTCGTCACTTTGTAGATAGATCGAATACTTTATTATATTTTCAATACTTTGATCAGTTTTCTTAACCTTTAAAAACATTTCCGATGTTGGTTTTTAACTAATTAAAATCGTATATCTGAAATTTTATGAATTGTTCAGAGTAAATTTTTCTACTATATCGTTTAAAAAGTGTATATTTTACAGAAGTGGTAATCTCTACTTTGAAGCCTAATGATTCAAATTATAAAAAAAAGAATAAAAATGTACCGAGACTTATAATTCCAATACTGTATGTATAGCAAAGCCACATCAGTCAATCTGATGTGTCCACCGAGAGGAATCGAATCCCTGATTCTAGAGTTATAATTCTGAAGACTCACCGCTGTCCCACCAAGGGACAATTCCAATACTACAAATAAATTGTGCAAGACTTCAAAGTTGTTTCTGTTCCAGCTGGCAACCCGTGCCACCATTTCTGCTCAAATTTTATTTCAGAAGGTGACCTGGTAGAGGTACAGCGAACAAGACCCTTCTTTCTCAGAACATGGCAGTGTGTTACCATCCTACCGAAAGGGTATCATTTATTAAGGGTTATAACTTTGAGTGGAATTAAATTACGATTAACGACAATCCGATTTAGTACTTTTAAACATAATAACGTGTTATGCCTCATCAGACTTTTGGTGTTTCATAGCAGTATATCTAAACACACTTTTTTTACGTTTAAACTATTTGCACTTTAGTTAGGCCTACAAGAGGTCAAAGTCCAGTTTATCTAACGGTATCCCATATGTAAACTGATTAAACTAAAAATTACTCATTACATATTATCTAAATAGTTTTTTTATTAGTTAAGCCTATAAGAGGTCAAAGTCGAGTTCTCTAACGGTAACCAATTTGTAAACTGATTAAACTAAAAATTACTCATTACATATTATCTAAATAGTTTTTTTTATTAGTTAAGCCTATAAGAGGTCAAAGTCGAGTTCTCTAACGGTAACCAATTTGTAAACTGATTAAACTAAAAATTACTCATTACATATTATCTAAATAGTTTTTTTTATTAGTTAAGCCTATAAGAGGTCAAAGTCGAGTTCTCTAACGGTAACCAATTTGTAAACTGATTAAACTAAAAATTACTCATTACATATTATCTAAAT
>NW_013671480.1:14598-16635 GCF_000517525.1 Limulus polyphemus | reverse complement strand
AAAATAAACGATTAATCTTGTATTAGTAATCTGCAAACAAAATAAAAAACTTAAGGACTGGACTTGGAACTCGTGTATAATAATCACGAGTGCTTATTTCCATAATACCGGATGCTTCCCCTTCCCTCCCCTAGAGTTCTCGAGTTTCGCAGTTTTCTTATGGTTGCAGGTGGTACCGATGGGTGGTCGCTAAGTTCTGTAGTATTAACTGCTCTGCCAGACGGTTGTTATTTCATCAGGGTTTGTGTTAGGCTGGCTTGGGTATGTAAAGGGGTCGGGGAAACGAAAGAAGGGTGTTTTTTTCTTACTTCATTGCTATGTAGTACGGGGAGAGGAGGGGGGTATACGTTTCTTCAAGCAACCACCTTGACATCTCTCTTTAAGTACAAAAAAAAAAAAAATACAGACATTGCCCTAGATCTAACCTAGCTAGTAGCTAAAAGTAGTTGTGACCTGAACACCCAGAATTCGTGCCCTAACTTTTATTCCCTCCAAACAGATTTTTTAGTTTTTAAGAGACAGTAACCACACACGGTTTTGTCTTTATTTTGAATTGGGACGGTTTTGTTCCTCATCTTCAGCATTTATTAAACTATCACCTAAAGGTCAAATGTAGTGGTTCATAATAGGGATCGCCCATTTCTTCTTCTTTATTATTAGTTAATATTGTTCCGCCAGTCTACAGCAAAAATGGCTGTGAGTATTGTAATAAAACCTGGCCAATATTACTAAACGCGTCGTTGCGCATTATGTAGGGTAGGTTTTAAGCTTATTTGACTACCTAGTAAATAACAGCGGCCGTATAACCGTTGACATCCAATAGTTTCAATGTAGTCTGTGGTTTATATGGAGCCTCATAATCTACAATATATATATAGCTGCGTGCAGACCGTGGATGTATTTTAATGTTTATATGGCAGACATGACATATGTACCACATAGATTATTAACTTATTGTCGCAACCTTATTGGTGTCGCGTATCATTTATTAATATATGGGGTTCCTGCCCTTTCGGACACGACACTGCTGACAGAATCACAGTTTTCTCTCTCACCACTGAATGATCAATTTCTTCCACGTTACACAAACGTACTGGCTGTCTCCCACAACGGAAATATTTAAGCCGTAGTTTAGAAAATAGCACCAAGCTCAATTTCGAACATCGGATCGACAATCACGGTGATGGCTGATGGTAAGTGTCGAATTATAGCCAACACTGTGTGATTGCAAATTTTTATAGATACTGCAGATCTAAGATGGCAAAAATGAAAGTGATTCAAAGCGAAAGTGAGGCAGAATTTTTTTAGTTTCAGATAAAGTATGCAGTAGTGACGGCCAACCAGAGTTTAAGGTCGTCACAGAAAATTCACGACCCACACTCCATCAGAAATGAAGGGGGGGGGAGGGTGTATTAATATAATCAATTCCTAATTGTTAATTAACACATATTAGACCTTGTAGAGTGTGCAAAATGTCACTCTAAGAGTAAATCTAACAGCTGCAGCAAAACCGTGACCGGCCTTACTATGGCCAGCTGAGGGGAGGAAAAGGAAAGGGGAAGATAACAACTATAAGAAATGTTTAAAATAGCTTATTTGTAAATATATGCTATTATATTATGACACAGTGTATTATATTTGTATTGAATATATATGCTGCATCTATACAACTTGAAATATTCATATGGCTTTACAACTTAAACAAACTATAAAGCCTTCATGCATATATATATATATATAAATACTAGCCTACATTCATTACATGTATAAAACTCGTGTGGTTACAAAATCCAGTCCATGCACCATTCCAGTATAGTTCAGTAGTCCCTCCAATCCAGTGTTTACAGACTCCCCATATAGATACAGGATATAAATATAGTAGTTATATACATTTTACAACATATATATAACTTGTGATATGTTGACCAACATACATCATAGTGATCATACATACAGTACCACTATCAATGATAACATTGTGGCAATGATATCGGGAGCAATAGCCATCCAACCTTGATCAAACCAATCCATAGGTTG
>NW_013671480.1:11790-14198 GCF_000517525.1 Limulus polyphemus | reverse complement strand
TACACAACGTTCAAGAAACGCTATACACGACGTTCAAGAAATACTATACACAACGTTCAAGAAATACTATACACAACGTTCAAGAAACACTATACACGACGTTCAAGAAATACTATACACAACGTTCAAGAAATACTATACACAACGTTCAAGAAATACTATACACAACGTTCAAGAAACACTATACACAACGTTCAAAAAACACTATACACAACGTTCAAGAAACACTATACACAACGTTCAAGAAACACTATACACAACGTTCAAGAAACACTATACACAACGTTCAAGAAACACTTTACACAACGTTCAAGAAATACTATACACAACGTTCAAGAAATACTATACATGACGTTCAAGAAACACTATACACAACGTTCAAGAAATACTATACACAACGTTCAAGAAACACTATACACAACGTTCAAGAAATACTATACACAACGTTCAAGAAACACTTTACACAACGTTCAAGGCAACATACAGCAAGCTTGAGAAAGTCTATTTAAGCACTATACAGCACATTCAAGAAACACTATACGCACACTATACACAACGTTCAGACAACGTACGCTACACTCAAGAAATATTAGTACTTTAGACAACGTATACTACTTCTTTAGATATCAAAGACAACGCTCAAAAACTACAAGTCGGTAACATTCGAGAAACATTATTTTAGACAACATATACGCGGGTATTTTGTGCTTTCAACGATAGGAAGAAGTTTATGTAAGACTTGTATCTTTTGATTTCCTTTTTATCAAGCCCCCCCTCCCCCCCCAGAGGCACCAGCGGCATGTCTGCGGGCTTACAATGCTAGAAATAGGATTTCGATACACGGAGTACAGATAGCCCATTGTGTACCTTTGTGCTTAACTACAAACAAAGCGTTTTATCAAATAATATTTACAGTATTATAATCAGCTGAATTATTTCATAATTGAATTAAGTTATAAATCAGCAATATAGGTTTTCAAGTAAATAAAATTACAGGTTAATTTGATGAATATTCAAATACGTACATTATAGTGTAGCTTTGCAAGAAAATATAAAACAAACGAAAATCGCAAGCTTTCTCATTTTCCCAAACGCAAAACTTTTTGCACGTCTGTAAATATGCGAAGCTCCTTGAGGCTCAGTAGTAAGTCTGAGGACTTATAACGCTAGAAATCGGGTTTGGATACCTGCGGTGAGCAGAGTGCAGATAACCCATTACGTGGTTTTACACTTAATGACACACAAAAATGAAGGTTTGTTTGAAGTTAAGCACAAAGGTACACATTGGACTATCTGTGCTCTGCCCACCACGGGTATCGAAACCCGGTTTCTAGCGTGTAAGTCCGCAGACATACCGCTGTGCCACTGGGGTGGGGTAGGGACAAAAAAAATGATTATTCCAAAGTTACGTATGTGATACTTTTTCGATTATCGAACAATGAGATAAAGAATTGATTTATAAATATTTGAAATTCAACTCTTACGAACAAACACGATGTTACTTTATTGTAGGCTTAGCAACATGGTTCCTAACAAAATTACAAATAAGAATGTGAATTATTAGGAAATACATTACTGCTCGTCTTTTCTGGTATACCACGATTTATTTATTTATGTCTTCCCTGTGTTAAACCCTCCCGTTTTACACTAGCAGTGACGTCATAATGTTATTAGTCGCGATATGAGTGACATCCTTTAATTAACTTTCACAGTCAGCTTCTGTTGAACCTTTCTCGGAACATCAGTTATTGATGAGGTTGTTGATTAAACCACGCAACCGCCTTACATTTCTGTGCTGTGTTACCGAGTTTGTTAACGTTATAGTTTTTAGTACCCCACCCCCTCCGTTCCGCTGCCTATGGCAAATTGAATAACTATAAAGTTTGTTTTGTTTTTTAATTTCGCGCAAAGCTACACGAGGGCTATCTGCGCTAGCCGTACCTAATGTAGCAGTGTAACACTAGAGGAAAGGCTGCTAGTCATCACCACCCACCGCCGACTCTTAGGCTACTCTTTTAACAACGAATAGTGGGATTGACCGTCACATTATAACGCCACCACAGCTGAAAGGGCGAGCGTGTTTGGTGGGACGGGGTTCACTCTTTGAAAATTGTCATTTCTAACAAAACACTGTTGATTATGGTGTTTAAATTGCATTGGTTTTATAGTAACCAAATGTTTGAAACAATTTTTCTCGTACCGGTTGTGGTTAGTTTGGTTAAACTCGTTTTAAATTGCATTAGATTTAACGTATATACTAACGATCTGAAACCAAAGTCATGAGCGAAGCAAACGGTCTTTCGCAATACCAGTTTGATTACTTATTTTGACAGATAAGCTTAGTGATAGCCAAGACAGCTGAGCTGGCTGCGTCTGAAGTTACTGACTTAGTTGAATAACCATGATTC
>NW_013671480.1:7871-10908 GCF_000517525.1 Limulus polyphemus | reverse complement strand
TAGATATTAACGTACGATACAGATCTACATATTAACGTAGGATACAGATCTACATATTAACGTAGGATACAGATCTACATATTAACGTAGGATACAGATCTAGATATTAATGTAGGATACAGATCTAGATATGAACGTACGATACAGATCTAGATATTAACATAGGATATACAAATGTGTAACGATATATCCGCTCCAAGTGGCACGGTATTATTCACTAACAGAGTTGATGATGAGAGAGATGGAATTCCCCGAAACCAGTCCGACTCGGTGACAAGTAGCGAATCTAAAAATAGACCACATGCTTCACGTTTCTTTTTCTTCGAAATTATTTCAATACGTTTTAAGTGGTATTAAATTTTCTGGGAAGGTTAAAAATACGTAGCAACAACAACAACAAAAAAAAGGCATCTGTTTTCTATATTTTAATTATCCTTATTAAACTCTTGATTATTTTATATACATTCTTAAAACATTTTTCACGCTTTTTTTATCTCTAGCTCAACTCGTGTTCAGAGCTGTACAGACTTTACATACATGGGTGGCCAGGTGGTTAGGACGCTCGACTCGCAATCTGCGGGTCGCGGGTTCGCATCCCTCATCCCACCAAACATGCTCGCCCTTTCAGCCGTGGGGGCGTTATAATGTGACGGTCAATCCCAATAAAAAGAGTAGCACAAGAGTTGGCGGTGGGTGGTGATGACTAGCTGCTTTCCCTCTAGTCTTACGCTGCTAAATTAGGGACGGCTAGTGCAGATAGCCTCGTGTAGCTTTGCGCGAAATTCAAAACAAACAGACTTTACATACTCTTAATTACACCAGTACATTATTTACTGAGTTATTCTTAAGTTTTGGTGTACGTTTTTGAGTTTGATTTGATCAGAAATGAGCAATAATTCGACCTTTTTTGAAATTAACTGACATGTTTTAACTTTTAAAATTTTATCACGAACTGTGGATATCTAAAGCATTAGAAAAGTCGGGGCTACAGCATTTTATTTGTCAAAAACATTCTTCGAAGCGTACAAATAAAAGGTAGGAATTGAAAATTTTGTGACAGAACTGTTAAAGTCTTTCATTTTTTGTTCTATAAGACAACCCACGGAAGTTACTTCGCTTAGAGAAAAATAACGCCTGTAATGGACGTCAGTAAGCCTAATATATTATGTGTTAAAAAAAATTTTCAATTGTAAGTTAACTGTCATTAAGTTAGGATTTAAGAATACAGACATAATGGTGCTTCTTTCAGCTCTAATAAGGGACAAACTCCCGCCTTTAAAGATTAAAAGTAATTCTCTCCAATGTGAACTGGAAGCGTGTGGGCCAAAAATTATATTGTGTGTGTGTGTGTGTATATTAAAATGCCTCTTTAAAACAATTGTAACTATCAACGCTGCAGTACAGATATACACTGTTAATGTCTTCATTGCCCTGAACACCATCACCTACGCCTACATGTGAATTTCAGTAAAGTCCGGGTTTTTATCCTTTAATGATAGAAATTTATGACTTCAGACTATAAGTTTAGTCTTTTTTTTTTTCCCACAAGATACGGTATCCTTTAACGTAGGCGTTACATAGAGTTATATCTATAATACAAATGGAAGCTGGAGTGGCAAGTAGAGCATATATTTAATATTAATTGACGTTATAGAAATTAAGAATGACTAAAATAGCTTCCATGTCACTTTTCTTTAGAATTAGTATATATAATGCGGATAAACGTCGCCCCCTAGTGGCACAGCAGTTTGTCTGCGGACTTACAAAGATAGAAACCGGTTTTCGATACCCGTGGTGGGCAGAGCACAGATAGCCCATTGTGTAGCTTTGTGCTTAACTTCAAACAAACAAACAAATAAACGCATCTGCGCGGAAAAATTAGCCACCTAGTAGCATTTACACGAACTAGTCAAACAAAGCAAAATGTGTCAGGAATTTTTATGTTTTAATTAAGTACAAATGAGATAAGAGTAGCCTAAATTAAATGAATTCACGAAAAAAATTTTACTGTTGAACATAATATTCACGAATTTATCGTGTACAAAGTAAAATATTTTTCTAAATAAAATACTTAATACTCGCTCAAATAATTAATTACACAAAAATTAATATTCATGCTAGTTTTTGAAATAAATTCACTCATGATTAAAATCACTTATGACATTTGTGTAATTATGTGACAAGTATTAACTAGACCTTTTACAGCGCCCTCCAGTGTCTCGGTGGTAAGTCTAAAGGCTTCTAATGCTAAAAAATCGGGTTTTAATACCCGTGGTTGGCAGAGCACAGACACTCCATTGTGTAGCTTTGTGCTTAACAAAGAAAAGCGTTTAACTGTTTAACCGGGTCGGGTGGCGACAGTTTTAGCTTTACCTACTTTTTTTATGTAAAAGTTATTTACGAATTTCTGATGAAGTATTGCAAGTAAAAGGTCATTAGGGCGTCTGATTTAAGCCTTTGTTCTGATTCTGTTAATAGCATCAAGTTCTACTACTTTGAAATATTACTGCTGTCATATAGTTCATTCACTTAACAATTCCACCAAGAATTTATATTTATTTATTTATTTATTTCCACCAACAATTCCACCATTGGTATAAATAAAGTTCAATAAACTTTTACTGTTTTAGAAATTTTATTTTTCTCAAAACCTTCAGTGTGGCCCCCTAGTGGCACATCGGTATCTCTGCGGACTTACAGTGCTAGAAATCGGGTTTCGATACACGTGGTGGACAGAGTACAGATAGCCCATTGTGTATGTAACATTGCGCTTAATTACAAACAAACCTTCAGTGTGAAAAGGACATCTGGCGGCGAGAAAGTGAACCTTAATGAAATGAAACAAATACTTATTTTCGCTCGATAATTCGAAAGTTAAACGCTCTCCGTTTTTTCTTAAATATACAAAGTTAATTATAATCTTATGTGAGGTCATTGATCTTTAATATATTCCTCTCATAAGCGGCGGAAGTCCTTTGAATCTGGAGGGGGGCACCTTTCGAATTTTTTCTGATTTGGCAAAAAAAAAAAAAAAAAA
>NW_013671480.1:2510-7197 GCF_000517525.1 Limulus polyphemus | reverse complement strand
AAAACCTTGTCGAAACGTTGTACATTTGCTGTTATGTTAAACTTATATTAAAGTTTTTCTTCATTACCCATTCAAGCTATCTCCAGCCATTATCAATAAGAATATTGGCATATACAAACAGCCTTACATTGCTGTTTTGTAGACTTTGTCATATTTTTGATTATATAGAGAAACATTTTACTACTTTGCGACAACGTGGGAACAAGTATCCCCCTCCTGGTTTCGCCCCCCCCCCCCACTTTTTCCCCTTATTTTCTCTCTCTCTCTCTCCCCCAGGTTTTCATATTTGTTCTTCGTTAGGTTTTCTAACCACGATAAGTTGACGGTAGGTTTGCATATTCATGTTGTTTGGGTTTGTTTTAAGACGTAAACAGCTTTGTTTCTGTACATCTATTGTACTCAAGGAACTTTTTGTATTTTGATATACTATCTTCATGATTGTTTCTTTTGAATTTCGCGCAAAGCTACACGGGGGTTATCTGCGCTAGCCGTCCCTAATTTAGCAGAGTAAGATTAGAGGGAAGGCAGCTAGTCATCGCCGCCAACTCTTGGGCTACTATTTTACCAACGAATAGTGGGATTGACCGTCACATTATAACGCCCCCAAGACTGAAAGGGCGAGCATGTTTGGTGTGACGGGGATTCGAACTCGCGACCCGCAGATTGCGAGTCGATCGCCAGGCCCCTATCTTCATGAAGGAGGTAACAAATTTGTTTGTTTGTAGTTATGCACAAAGCTACACAATGGGCTATCTGCGCTCTGTCGACCACGGGTATCGAAACCCGGTTTCTAGCGTTGTAAGTCCGCAGACATACCGCTATGCCACAGAGGGGGGGGGGAGCAGAGTAACAAATAAAAATATTATGCCAAGACGTGTTCAGACCGCGCTTTTGTTGCCAGGTGAATACGCTTTTAAACATATTCTGATTATAAATTTCTGTTGTAAACTGTCAGTATGATATGCGTAATCAATACATGTAATAGCCAGACGTCTTTCACGCTCGATATCAATGCCAATCCGTCAGTTTTCGTATGAACGGTGAATCTGAGAAGAAAAGAGTTTTAAGAACAAAAAGTTTCTTTTTGTGAGAGAATGTCACGATAAAAACGAGACATCCGAGGTAGACTGGTTGAAAAAAATGTTTCGAAGATAGAAGCGTGAATGGAAAAAAGGGCATATTTTAAAACTTGTTCTTTCATGTCGGTATTATACATGATTTTATATAGAATAAGATAGAATAATTTGATTTCAATTCAATTGAATATCTCTCCTTTGACACTATTCTTATACAAATGATAACTGTCAAAACACGCTCACATCGGAAGCGGTCTTTTCTTGCGCTTAGTAAAATGTCAAGGAACTGTGGCATCCAGCGGAAAAACTTCAATTGGCTACATAGTGAACCTGAGCGCTCTGTTGTGCTGAAGATTTACCCATTGCATCAAAACCCAAACATTTTTGTCAACAATGTATTGCAGCCAGTCTTCTTCGTTTAAAAACATACGCAATGCATTTTTCATTACTGAAATGATATATAAGGTTGTAAACGTCTCACTAGACAATCATGTTGCATATATAAGCTCTGATCCAAGGGTCTGGGTTGACTATATATTTTATATTTATTCAATGAATTGTTTCAATGTGCATCCGCTAGTTCGGTAATATTTATCACCCTACATAACTCCCAAAATAGGCTCACTTTGTTTGATAATATAAATAAGGAAACACAAAAGACGTTTACGATCTACAAAACCCATCTACGTGGGTTTGTAACCAATGATATAAACTGTCGGTTCTAAGTTTGCCTATATAGCAAAGCCTAAATATAAGACGTGTTAAGAACAGATATATCTTAGGTAAACATTTAACACTATTATGCATTCTATACGTGATAAACAAAAATGAAAAGAAACTTGCCTTATTTCTAGACTTCCCCGGGCCTAACCCTTTGAACACGCCTGCTAAAGCTGCCTTCATCTGTCTGTTTCCTTTCCAAACCTTCTACTGAGAACTGAGTGCTTCCTAAGAGCCCAACTTTCACAACGACTTCAGACACTTTTGGCAAGTATTTATCTAATAGCAAACTTAGTACAGCGTATTGCCAGCGTTGAGGGTTGGAATGTCTCCCTGGCAGGCTGGCTAAGCCTTACACATCGCTATATGCGTCACCCAGGCTTCGATACTGTTTGGCTCACTCAGAATAGAGTCTTATTCATAATCTTGGCTCCTCCTTAAAAACACTGTATTCAGATAGGGATCTACCTCGTGCAAAACTGGGGGTGAATCATCCCCCGCTCAGTAGCATCGCAGCACGGTATATTCTGATGTAAAGTGACAGCGTTGAGTAACAGACACAGTCATCCGCCGAACTGTTTTCGTCTTCTCTGATGAGAGGTATCATCTATGGTGTATTCGTAACGTATGGGTAAGTTGCTGTGTTTCGTATGCCCAGCACGTTGAAGGACATCCACGCGCATGGCACGAGAGAGAGAGAGAACGAACCTTGTTCGTTTCGCCCCTTTTCTTAAGCCTATTTATGTGTAATGCGTGTTTGAAGGATCACCAAAGTGAAGGTCGTTGCTAACTAAAAGCACTATCTAGAAAAAATAAATAAATCACACATCTTCCGATAGTAATTACAGGATATACGTTCTGACTTATCTCACACACGCGCACTTCGGCCGGTTACGTCACAAACACGCTCCCAGTGGAAACACACCCTTCTTCAAACACAAACTCAAGTCTGAAAAAAAATCCATCTTAAAAAATAACCGACCACACGGCGGATACCTTCACTTTTAGCGTTTGTGCAGTACTGTTTTCCTCATGACTTACGATGTACTGAAAATCGATGTTCTAAACTCGTACCACAATATGAAAAAAAATAAAAAAATAAACATTGTGTATATAAACAGAAACGTTTTTCCAGCAAAAACAACACCATTCAGAGACATCCAGTGTAGGATAAAAAGTCAAATATGGAATCCCAGCGTCACGGAAAACTACTGTTTGCTTGTTGTTAAGCGCAAAACTACACAATGGGCTATCTGCGGTCCGGCATGGCCAGGTAGGTGGTTAGGGCGCTCGACTCGCAATCATGAGGGTCGCGGGTTCGAATCCCCGCCACATCAAACATGCTCGCCCTTTCAGCCGTGGGGGCATTATAATGTGACGGTCAATCCCACTATTCGTTGGTAAAAGAGTAGCCCAAGAGTTGGCGGTGGGTGGTGATGACTAGCTGCCTTCCCTCTAGTCTTACACGGATAGCCCTCGTGTAGCTTTGCGCGAAATTCAAAACAAACAAAGCTATCTGCACCGTGCCCATCACGGGTATCGAAACCCGGTTTTTAGTGTTATAAATCTACAGACTGAGCCAATATACATAGAACAAGTACATAGCTCTGAAGTATTCGAATAAATTAACAAGTCTATAAGCATTAAAATGGAGCAGATCATTAGTTTGTAACGTGATATAGAGAAACACCCTTGTTGTAAATATGAACGATTAGAATCGAGGAAAATTGAATCCCTTAAAATTCGAAACTTTTGAAAACGCCGCCTGATTTTCCTATTTTTTCTCCTTTTCGAAAAAAAAAGGGTTTAACTCTACAAGTAAACGTTTACACCCGTCAACTGGCGGGGAATGTTTAACTTATTTAATAAAATGTAAGTTTAAAAATAATCACTTATTTCAAAGTAATAAGTTGAACATAAACTCAAAATTTTAAAATTATAACAAAGCTTCTCCATGAACAACGTTTGTAGTTTGCTTTCCATCTGCTACCAATAAATAAAGATTTTGAGGTGATCTCAACCTTGAACACCCTACATCTCACTGACCATGAGAAAAACTTGAGTTGTTTGAGAAACAATCCAGCAACTTTTATATTTTAACCTTGAATCTCTTTAGAATATTCAACATTGTCTAAAGCGTCAACCTGCCAAGATTGTTTGACATTGGCTCTATAAGCTGGGAGTAATTAACCAACAGGTTTAACAAAATAAAAATAGGGTTAAGTTCAATTTTGACCCCTTAACACATTCCCCACATTTTGGTCGAGATTGGCCCAATAAACTCGGAGGAGTAAGGGTACAAACAAACACACATTTCATTTGTATATATACATGTATATACTTATTTATTTATGTACCAAACTGATTATAGATCCATGAAAAATAAAATGAAACAAAAACACTGTCAATACTGTAATAAAAATACTCTCAATAATGTAATAAAAATACTGTCAATACTGTAATAAAAATACTGTCAATACTGTAATAAAAATACTCTCAATAATGTAATAAAAATACTGTCAATACTGTAATAAAAATACCGCCAATACTGTACTAAAAACACTGTCAATACTGTAATAAAAACACTGTCAATACTGTAATAAAAATACTCTCAATAATGTAATAAAAATACTGTCAATACTGTAATAAAAACACTGTCAATACTGTAATAAAAATACTGCCAATACTGTAATAAAAATACTGCCAATACTGTACTAAAAACATTGTCAATACTGTAATAAAAATACTGTCAATACTGTAATAAAAACACTGTCAATACTGTACTAAATATAGTCAATACTGTAATAAAATACTGTCAATACTGTAATAAAAACACTGTCAATACTGTAATAAAAACACTGTCAACTCTGTAATAAAAACACTGTCAATAC